>NC_056732.1:1362063885-1362336385 GCF_019279795.1 Protopterus annectens | reverse complement strand
CATGTGTAGCTTGGCAGAATGGTACTATAGGAAGTGGTTGCTGCCATGTATTCCAGGGTTCTCAAAATTTGCAGTATATAACACTGAAGTGGAAGAAGGGAATGGAGAAAGGTGGAGAGGGACTGAACTTTCTCTTGGGAAAGAAAGGCAGTCACCAGTTGGTATCCAGGCTGCAACCCAAAAATATCTAGTTCCTGGAAAGGTGTTAGAGCAAACTTTTTAAGACTGAGAGTGAATCCCAGTCACCCCAGAAGTGAAACTGTGACACTGATATGCAGACATAGGGTGTCCGGAAAGACATAGCCTGGATAGTAAGGTTGTCTAAATAAGGAAAAAATTGAATTCCGTGAGTTCTGCATGAGGCAATGTCTGGGACTAGGCACTTTGTGAAGACCCTGGGATTAGTAGACAACTAAAGGGTAAAACAGAGACTAGAAAGTGCGATGAAAAGGCAGGAAGGGATTGTAGGTGAAGCCAGCAAATCTTCTAACAACTGATCCAGTAGCAACAGCCCTGGAAGAAACTTCTGGAATGCCTTGTAATTTGTGTAACTTGCCTAAGCATAGAAACCACTTGTTGCTTAGTGTCAGAAGCCTCAAAGTTACCTATGGTCTTATCCATGAAACAAACTAAATGTATTTTGTCACTTGAGTCTGGTAATTCAAGTTCTGAAAGCAAGTGTGGCAGAAGAATAAACTTTCTTTCCATACCTGTCCATGTCCTTGCTATCTCTTTCAGAATGAAAAACATTAGCTGCTAGCAGAAGCTTAGTAGGTCTGTCTGTAAAAACGGAGAAAGCCAATGGAACTGTTACCAGGTTTTTGTAAATAAATGGAAGGTCCTCAGGTACCTTATAAAACCTATCTGGCTTCTTAGGTGCTGGAGTCTGGGAAACAGGAGAAGAAGAAGTGGATACAAAGGCATCCAAGAAGGCCTCCAAGACTGAAGGGACAAGAAAAGGCACAGCAGCCCCTACCTGCAGCAAGTTATAGTAGTTTTTGTACATCAGACACCTACTTGCAGGAGCGGCCCTAGATCAACTGATGCCCTAAGCAAAACAGCTCCACGGCGACCCCCAACACATTACCTGGTGCCCCCATCCTGGTCTACCTACACCAAATAAATACTGGAAAAGTGCCCCTGCTACACCGGCGCCCTAGGCGGCCGCCTAGTTGGCCTATGCCTAAGGCTGGCCATGCCTACTTGGATTCCCAGTCAAAGTGCAACATCATTTTAGTTACAGTTTACTCAATTGGGGAGCTAGGGGACGAAGTGTCATCATCAGAGCAAGCGGACCTGCAGAATGGATCGGTACTGAATATACTAAGGAATCTTCATTACAATCTGATTCCTCCTCCTTAGATTAGGGTTCATGCTGTCTCTTCTGAAGGGGGGGGGGTAGAAAGGAAATGAAAGGGGGGTTCAGAGACAAGATGGACTTATATAAGCCATGACAGAACACCACCCATTCTAAACAGGAGAAACATTTTTAGTTTTCTGTTTCTTTTTCTTAAGAGTGACATCTGCCCTACCAAATTGTGGTGGTCAGTTCCCTGGCAGATCTCAATAAAATTTCCAGGGATCTCTTCCCACACAAGAATTTGAAGAATTCCCACCTATCCCCTTTCTCAACCATATCAATATAAACAGTCTCATCGGATGTGCGAGTTAGATGCCATACAGGCCTCTGGCAGGATCACAGTAGTGAGTGTCTGAAAAGAAGTTGGATGCACCATGGGTTCCTGCAGCATCGCACTGGTTATTTCTGAATCAGACTTGGCAGCAGATGGTTCAGGTCTAGCCTTTTTGAACTTTTTTTTTTGGTGTGAGCAGAACATCTGAGGATGAGGGTTCCGCTACCTTGGTTTGTGCAAGGTGCTTCAGATGTTGGGTTTCTAAGTATGCATTTAACAAATAAAGTTGTGTATGGAGAGTTTTAGAAACAAACAACTAACAGATCTGACAATTTCTGTAACTGTGTTCAGTCCATAAACAAAATAAGCACTGGGAGTGGAGGTGTTTATAAGGTATCTGCCTACTGCAGTCACACTTCCCTCTCTTAACATTAACAAACCTTACAATGAAAATTAAAAGAAAAATAAGCTTCCCCAATGGGGCACTTATGTGAATAAGTGTAGGCAATGGCAGCAGCCAACAACAACTGGGAAAACAGACTGTCAGGAGTGAAGATACCATATTCAGACTGGCACAAAGCCTGAGGATCTTATGCTCCTATGTCCGCTCAAAATATACCCTTATGTCCGTGGACTTAGGTCATACACTGGACATACTTGCGTATGGAAGGTGTATGGCTTTGGTTCACTGGCTGTAAATCAGATTACCTCAGCAAAATGCTCAGATTTTTGCCTAATATTTTTTATTCTCATAAAATATTTGGTTTTCTGTCACATCATTAAGGGTTAAAGTCACTTTAAAATGACAAGACATTTAAGATTCATACTTCATATCCTTCAGAAAAATGCATGTGAATTCATATCCTGTTATTCTAACAACTTGCTAAGTTTATAAGAGTAAATATTTAAAATCTCTCCCAGTTTTAGGCCTCCCCCATGTATTTGGCCGGGTTCAGATTTCTTGTGCTAAGAGGCCGAGAGGTATGAGCTGCTTTGTTTCAGCAGTCTAAGCAGTTATCACTGACACATTCTTCATTATAATTAAGTACAGCTTAAAAGAACAAGTTTCTTATAAAAATAAATTTAAACTAAAAATTACACAAGGTTAAAAAATGTTAAACTTAGCAGAACATATTTACTAATCCACGGATGAGTTTCTGTGAAGACTGTAAATCAAAACTCTTCTAAACATATTTACATCAATGTGGTGTTTACTGCAAAGAAAACTGTGCAAACATGTCAGTGAGAAGTGCATATTAATCTGTTCATATTCCCTGCCAATTTGCAGATGTCAGGGATTAATTTACTGTGAATTGCAGTTTAACATCCTAGTGATGATTCTCCACACTGCTGCTCTGTGGACGTTTTAATTACCTCCTTTGTATCTGCACTATGATCTGTATTATGTATGCTAACCCTTTTCTGTGAAAATGGCTTCTTCTAGCTACCTTTTGTCACTTAACTAGACACATCTTCCAGGTCACACCTGAAAAGGAACTGTGTGTCCAGTTGGCCTACCTGGTTAACAAAAAGGCACTCCCTTGCTGTTTAATATTTCCTTTCATGGATCCACCTCAAACCAACCAAAATGCCTGTAACAAGAGCAATTACATCTGCTGATGTTCTGCTGCAGTTTTTTTTTTTTCTTTCTTGCCATCCTCCAATAACCATCATTTTTCCTTCCCAGAAACCAGTTAGTCCATTCATTCCCTTTTGTCTACCAAGGGTAAGGTCTGTTGTCTGGGGACAGAGCATCATACTGCAGACATATGGTATTGTAAGCCCTATTCTCTCTGGGTTGGTTCCATGCTTATTATTCATTGGCTATGTCTAGTTAGGCAAATGTCTTAACTCTGTGGTGACTTGCCTGTCTTTAGTACCAGCATCATAAGAGGTGTGCAGTGGGACTGTCAAGCCTAAGCTCCACCTCCAGAGTAGCCCATCACATTCTCTGTGGCCCCCCCTCCCAATACTGCCTGGGCTCTGTCTGTCTGTCTGGGAAACACTGGCAGCATAACAGCTACACCTTCCCCAGGCCAGGACATAGCCTGCACTCCCCAAAAGAGTTGAGGGGGCAGGACACTTTATTTACCCTCTGCCCCTTGTCAGCTCCTTCGGTGTCAGAGTGGCTACTTGAACCCCTGTTGTCTGGGTCATATCAGGGTTCTTCTCTCTATGCCATGGACCCAATTATAGCAGCAAAAATTATGGGAAAACAGTATGGACTCTGTATAAAAAGCCACAATCACAAAGATTAAGAAACATTTAATATGTTCAGACTTCGGAAAAGTCCTGTCTTTTTCGTACCTCAGTGAAGTCAACTTAGTCAACAACGGCAGCTAGAAACAGATACATCTAAAAACAAGATGTAACAATATGGTGATAAAGGGAGAATGGCTCATGAACAATCTGAGGCCATTATTTCCCCTGACAGAGAATCTGGCTAGGGTTTCCAGCAGTGTAGCCAGAAAGGTCCATTTTGTACTCACAGCTTAGTACTCTCACTCTAGCTTGCATTTAAAGTACTTATAGATCTATAAATCCTGCCAATAAAAACCTAAGCAATAGATACATAATTTTTAGATGGTGCCTCTACAACATTAATAGAGACCTCTTTTAGGTGAGCAATCCCATTTTCATGCACACTGTGTACAACTCTACACTGCACGTTGTACAGAGACCTTCTGGCTTCTGTATACCATTAGGACTTTGACGTGTCCATAACCCTACATAGAGAGGTTTTGATGACCAATAAGATCATAATTGGAAGAGATGCATCTCTTTTTTAGCCAGCTCATTCATTTCCCCCTGTCCATCCACAATTTGAAGACACCAGTAGAGGAATACAAGAATGAGGAACGATGGTCTTGTCTGCTTCAAAGTCCAACCTTCCACAGCAGTTAAGCTGCATTACTGAAGAGCTGATGTGCAATACTGGTCCAGTGGCATGTAGGCTTCCACAAAAAAAAATGAATTTCAGCTATAGCACTATATGCTGCTTGGCAGGCCAAAGCATCCTGCCTTTGCCCTTTCTGTTGCTTGCCTTGTGTCCTGGTCTGTCAGCAATGGAATGTGCCAACCTGCCAACAACTAGCTAGGAGATTAAAACTCATCCACTGAATCACATCACCTGACTGTTGAGTCTGCCAGTGATCAGACTCACCAGTTACTATGGTTATCTAATATGAACTCAGAACTCCATCTTTCATACACCCATGGCTTGAGAGTTGGGGGAGAAGCACTGCATTAGTCAAAGACCTGCTATAGCTTATCTGATCAACAGGGCAAACATGGAGAGACCTGCTGGGTAAAAATGCTCTTATGCACTTTTAAAATTATAGTTTCTGTGTACTGGGTCCACTCAGAGAAGCCTTCTCACCACAAGTATAAAATAGGCTATGGTTTACAGCAAAGCCCATGACCACATGCAACAGGAAGGCACTTCACTGACAGGAGAGGGCCACACAACTCATCAAATAAAATGGAGAAATGGGCCAAGATAAGGTGAAGGTTATAAAATGATGACTTATAGGAACAAGAAAACAGAAGGTCTAGTTGCACTTGTGAATGAATTTGATGTCTACAAAATGTGACCTTAAATTCTAAAAAAAAAAAATGTGACAGATATAGTGCAAAATCACACAAACAGGCTATCAGAATCCTAAGGCATCAAACTACAGCAGAGTCAGGATGTGGTTTTCTGAAGTAAGTGGTATGGATACCACATAAAAGGCCTTCCTCAGCCCCAAGGAATAAATATTGTAGTCACCATATAGTATACTGGAAGAGAAGAGAAGATTACAAACAAAATTCTGGAATCTAGAATTACCCCCTCCCAAAAAAAAAAAAAAAAAAAAAACAGTACATAAACCATACTTAAAAAAGTTGCAACCTGTAAATCCCAGCAATATTTTGGCAGTCAGTGATGTTGTAAAGAGAAAAACTGATACCATGTTCATTTTATTTATTTATTTTATTTTACATTTGGTGACCAGGATAGTCCGACTGGATACATGTCCATTTTCAGTGGAGGCACAGAGGGAAAAGCTCCAAAAGGTAGTTACAAAAGGAAATATACATAGTACAAATTAAGCACAGTTTACAGCCTCTATAGAGTGTAAGTTATACAATCTCACAAACTTATGATATAGTTTAACAAAATACAGCACAGATAATTTGAAGGTGTAACAGAATATGAGATTTAGTCAGGCTTGGAGCAAGGACATAACCAATGAGAATTGAAATACTGCTTGAGACTTTTCTTGAATTGATTTAGGGATGTCCCTAGAGTAATGTCAGCAGGCAGTGAGTTCCAAGTTTTGCCAACAGAGTTGACGAACAAAGAATCACCTGGTGAGTTGCTGGATTTGACAGTCTGAACTACCAGTCTATTAGATGAGTGGAGTGGTCTGAGGTTGAGGTAGGGGTAGATGGGGTAGATAATGTTTTTAAGTGCAGGTGTATTTTCAGGTTGGTTAAGTACTTTATGAGACACTATTAGCTGGTTGTACTATATTAGCCTGGGTAGTTATAGCCACCCAAGATTATTTAGGTTTGTACAGTGATGTTTTCTGTAGGGCAAGCCAGTGGCAAATCTAACTAAGTGATTATAGCAGCTAGAGAGTTTGTTAAGATCAGTTTTGTTTAAACTGGTAAGTAAAGAAGAGACATAGAAAAGGGTAGAGAGTAGATGAGTAGGGGCAATAGCAGTTCTAGCATGTGGGGTTAGGAATAGTTTAATCCTACATAGTGAGCCAAGATTTTTATGAATGGTTTTGATAGTTTTATTGACATGCTTATCACATTTAAGAATGTTATCTACGATAACACCTAGGAGTTTTGTGCAGACATCTGGGGAGATTATGGTCCCATTATTAGACTTAATGGAGAAGGATAAAACTGAGGATATTTGAGTGGGGGAGAAAAGTAGTAGCTTAGTTTTGTTGGGGTTTAAAAATCAGACGACAATCAGAAAGCTAATTTTCAACTAAGTTAAAACTATTCTGAGTTAATGTCTGCAAATGTGGCTAGGACTCAGTAAGAACACTGTTACATGCAGACTGAGGTCTACAATTCTAAAATTAAGGATATCACAAACAGGGTAAGAAGACTGCTCATCCCTGTGAGAATGAATTTTTATATTATATAAAAAATTTTATAAAAAAAAGAAAATTCTCATTCTCATACATGTGTATTGTTTATAGAACAAAAATGACAGTCATCCAGCCTGATAACAAAAGCATACTAACAATACAACGAATGAAACAAAAAGAGATAAGAAATAAAGATAGAAGGCATCTCCAGTTCAGAGTTCCCGTTAACTGATTAGGCCTATGATTGTATCAGCTGTGAAGAAGCTGTTGTGATTCAAAGATAAGGGCTAGACTGCTGATACAGGAACACGGTGCTTATATACAATGCCACCAAGCCTGAGTTACAAAAAGCTACAAAAATTCTTTTAACAGTCCTACTGTTAAACTTTAAAATAAGACATAAATACATTTCAATGTGCAAACAAGAAATATATATATATGTATGTACATATACACTTATAGTAAACCAGTACTTCATAACCTTAGCACATATTGTCAGGGATTTCATGTGCATTATGTTGGATTTCACTTTGGCACTTAACTATGACCTTTGACCTTATGACCTTTTATATATTATATGGGGCTTTGAAGTGCCTTCTTTCCTTCCAAAATAGACTTGTAAGTACAAGGTACGGGTCATTTAAAACATGAAAAAAAATATTATGTATACATTTTTAACTGCTCTGCCAAAAGGCATTTTACTTCTTTTCTGCGCTGTGATCCTTGCTTTGGGAATTGTTGAAGGTCATTAGAAGGTCAGCTGAAAAAAACAGGAGCAGGACTACCAGAAGTTCTGCTTCCCTGAAAAAATATTAATACTTGCCACAATGTTAGTTAAGACCTTCTGCAGCCCTTACCAGCAATACATAGACACTAACCTTGACATCACAATAAGGTCAATACCTATGGATTAAAAAACCTGGTGAAGAAAGAGGTACAGCCTCTACAGATGTAAGGAGTCAAACCTCTACATCTCCTATCTACCCTAAGTAATACAATCAGGTGAAAGTTAAGGTTTATGATACAAGGAAATAGGAAGTCATCTGACGTTGAGCAAGAGACCAAACAATCAAACCTGTCAGCAATGACAACAAACAATAAAGATGGTGAAGGTTGTGGCTTCCACTGCAGTCAAGTCCTGTCTGACATTCTCAACAGGGGAGGTAACCTTGTACTAGGAGAGGGAATGTCACTACTGTTATGAAATTCTGGCCAAAACAGAGAGCCACCTGAGCAGAAATCACACGGGTTACATGAGTAGCACACATCACAGCTCTCAATTTCTTTGCCTAAGAATTCTGAACAAAACAAAAATTATGGCTGGACAAAGATCCAAAATCAGGGACAATTTTAAATAGTCTCTAGTTTCACTTAAAAAGATAAACAGAAGAGGCTTTCATCAAAATGCATTTTCTGAACAATAAATGAAATCTAATGTCTGGCATTACTGACTGTAATCCTCAGTGATCTTCTAGACCCCCCCCCCCAAAAAAAAATACCAGTAACAAGAAGGAGAAAGTATGACACAAAACTGAGGGGCATTCTGCAAAATTGGGGACTATTAAGTGGTATGGCACTGAATTTTATGCTGAATATTACTGATTTCCTTATATATAAGGGAGATCAGCTGCAATATGGAAACACTGTTAAGCTTATAGGTTGGGGATAAGAGATGACAGACACCTTTTGGGACTTGACTGGAAAGACAGTAATGGAGTCCAAAGCACCCTGTCCAGTTTACTCATACATACAATAATTATTCTGTAAGAAGTACAACACCAGGACAGAGAGAGCAAAGAAGCAAAAGTCAGACTCTACAGGCCGTCTTTTAACGAGTCACATGATCACACCTTTAACAATGAGACGAAAGAATGCTCCTAATTTAGGGCATAACAACACCAAAGGTTAAGTCTTAGCACTTTTCAGCCAAGTCAAACTACTAGCCATCTGTCAGGCTACCTATGGTCGCAGTGATCCAGTTCAGAACTACTCCTTAATCTCTGTTGCATTATTATGAATACAATCCTAGGTAGAACAAGACACACAGGAGAAGAGAGTCTAAGCAGTACACAGTCAGCTCTGACTCGCATGGAGCAGCCAAACTGAGAAGTCCTGATGTTAAAGCCAAGCCTAAATATATACATTCAAGCCTGTAGCCAGGTGTATCTACACCAAAAAACAGGTAATGCTCAGACCCCAAAACTAAGACACACAATGGATATGCAGCAAACAAAGGCAAAAACACCAATGGACTCTTCAAGAACTCTACATAGATATGAAATTTCACTGCAGAAAGCTGCCATGCAAGGTTAATCATTAAGTTAGTATTCTTTTCTGGTGACAGCAATGCATCATATGTCTTTGTGAATGAAGCCATTTATGTGGCTGAAAGTACAGTCAACATCAATTAAACACTGAATCAAATAATCTGTTGTATTTGAGAAAATAATTAAATTATGTACAAATTCTATTTCTAAACTTTATATTTAAGTAATTGTTTAGACTGCTATATCCCAACACATGGACTTATGCATGGGTACACACATGTACACACACACACACACACACACACACACACACACACACACACACACACACACACACACACACACACACACACAAAACTCAGGCAGTGAGAGAAGAGAACTTCACACTACCAAATAATAACAGAAACGTGGTTTCAGGGAGTTACTACGTATACACTGCTTTATGTTATGGGAAAGAGTAAACAGTGCATCATTAATAATGCTTTTTCTTTTATGATTCTCTTCCTGTGCATGCATCCAGAAACTAAACATCTAAGTAACAAGACAGGTGGTTAACTTGATTCTCTATGCTTTCTTTCCTTTGTTCTTTTAAGCCAGTTTTCAAGTTTTCTAAATAAACATTCTCTTCATGTCACAACATAATGGATCAAATCTAGTAACATTATTTCTAGTTACAAGCAATCGCTACTCATATGAGTTTGACAGTTGGCACAGAGGTTTAAGGCTGTGTGCTGTAGTTGCTGTTGTACAGGGTTTGATTCCATCAGCCATTATTTGCCTAATGTATGACCTTAAGCAAGTGACTTAACTACAAAGTACTTGGGGACAACTGGGAATTTGGGGTAGGCTCCTCAACGGTCCCCTGAACTGCATACCTAGTAACTTCCTATCAACATATAGAGTTGCAGAAGAATTCATAGATATAGTCTGCAGGACATATGAGACGTATGCTAGATCTCATCTAAAATGTGATACACAATTCTAGAGCCTTATGCTGGTGCATGAAATTACATGACTCTGGCACAATTCAAGGAAATGTACAGTGCACTAAATGTGTTCAGTACAGACTGCATTTCTGCAATACGCAGCATCACTATGAGGATATGTACAGAGTAGTGAACAGTGAATATAATCAAGATGCCATGCATACATCTACACTGTGTACACAGTCCCAAGAGGAAATACACAGTGTAGTGGCCATGGTCAGTACGCAGTATATCTCTACAGCACATGCGGTTGCCATAAGGAAATGTACACTGTAGTGAACAGTGAACATGTTCAGTATGCACTAAATCTCTACAGTGCACAGGATTGCTGTAAGGACATGCACAGTAGAAATGAAGATACTCGGTATGCAGTACATTTCTGCTGTACAATACAGACTGGCAGACAAAATGTGAGGGGTGCAGTGCATGGCAATGTGTATCTAGCATACTACATGCAATGTGTATCTAGCATACTACATGCCTCTGCAACTTGTATTATGGGGGTGAAGGGTTTGCAAAAAAGGTTCACAGGGCAAAACATGCACTCAAGCATGTGCTGACACAGGTGTGTGTGTGTGTGTGTGTGTGTGTGTGTGTGTGTGTGTGTGTGTGTGTGGAGACTGAAGGGGATGACAGTTTGGCACAATATAGCAAGGTATGCACACTGCAGTTCAATTGTTCTGTTAACACTTTAGAAAGCTTAAAATAGGGTAAAGGGTGTGCAGAAGGAGCAGAATGTTCATTCTCCATGTTAGTAATCACAATGGCACTTTCACATGACATCTGCATGGATGCAGGCTATGAACATTGGCAGCAGTCTTTGAGCTATGAATGCCAGAGGTGGTGTGGGTGTTGTCAATGTGTTCAGAGAAGCAGAATCTAGACAGATGTCCATTATACATGTCAGATATACTGTGGGCTCTGTTACTGCATGCAGAGATGCAGAATATACACAGATGTGCATTATATGTGTCAGAGATGTTGTGGGCATTGCCACTGTGTACAGAGATGCAGAATATAAAGAGATGTGCATTATACATGTCAGAGGTATTTTGGGCATGATCAATGCATGTAGAGATGCAGAATATACACAGATATGCATTACATATGTCAGAGGTGTTGTGGGCACTGTCACTGCACACAGAGATGTAGAATATACACAGATATGCACTATACATGTCAGAGGTGTTGTGGACTGTCACTGCCTGCAGAGATGTAGACTATACATAGACATGCATTATAACCATCAGATGTGCTATGGACTCTGTCACTATATGCAGAGACGCAGTAAATGTATGTCAGAGGTGTTGTAGGTGCTTTTACAATATTGTCTGTTTTCACGCAGAATATGTAAAGCCTGTTACATACAGGTGAAAACTGTGCTAATTGCAGGACACTGTGCACTGCCTGTCCCCCAAAAAATGGTGGTCTGTATCATTTCAGATCCAGCCTTGCTATGGTATTTGTGATGAAACACATCTGCGCAGGGCAATGGACCACAGCGTGTGTGTGTGTGTGTGTGTGTGTGTATATTTATGTATATATATATATATATATATATATATATATATATATCCTCCAAAGCTAGTTACGAAAACAAAATCGCCACTGATTCTAAAGACAACGACAAAGCATTCTAGAGCTATGTCAAGCATCTCAATGGCAACACTCAGATCTGCTCTGAGTTACAGCACAATGGCACTAAATATACAGAACCAACTGATATTGCCAACATCCAGGCAGATAGGTTCAGTGCTAACTTTACCCCCCTCTCGCCCCCTAAAGGACCCATCTCTATACCGGAAGAATGCAAAGTTCCTGTAATTATGGCTGCACAGGTAAAGCTACACTCTCCAAAGCCAAGAACACAGCATCCATGGGACCTGACAACATCCCAGGCTGCATACTACATGAACTACAGAATGAACTGGCACCCCACATAAGTACCATGTTTAATCATAGCCTCACCTCAGGCTTTGTGCCCATTGAATGGCGCACAGCAACGGTTATCCCATTCCACAAAGGGGGAGCCACCATGGACCCCGGGAACTACTGCCCCATTAGCCTGACGAGCCTGGTCTGCAAGGCGATGGAATGTATCATCATGGAACTTATAAACAAAGACATTGGTAATCTCCAAACTCTGGACCCTACCCAGTTCGGTTTTGTAAACGGCAGATCTTGTCTCCTAAACCTGACAGACTTCTTTGAAGCAGTCACCAAAGCTGTAAATGAGGGTAAGGTGGTTCACACAGCCTATCTAGATCTCGCCACGACTTTCGATACCATCCCCCACTCTGGAATTACAGATAAACTCACTAAACTAGGTATAAATCCCTATGTCACAAGATGGGTTGCCAACTGGCTCACTGACAGAACCCACATTGTGAAAGTAGCAGACTCCAAATCTGACTTCAGACCAGTGACAAGTGGAGTACCACAGGGTTCAGTCCTGTGTCCTCTCCTGTTTGGTATGTACTTCTCTGAAGTACAGGCTAACACAGAAGGTCTTTGGCTAACAAAGTTCACAGATCACTGCAAACTAGGAGCCATAATCAAAACTCGTAACGATGTGGCCATCCTACAAAAAGGCCTCACTGAGACAGATGCCTGGTGTCAAAGCCATGGCCTCAAGCTCAATGCCAAAAAGTGCATTGTCATCCCCTTTGGTAAAAACTCTGTACCCATGAACTACCACATAGGAGGTAGTCTATTTAACACCGAAAGTGTGATAACAGACCTTGGGACACAGGTGGACAGTAGTCCCTCCTTTGATAATCACATTGCCACAGTAATCAGGAAATCCTTCTACGTGGCACACCTCATCACAAAAGGTTTCTCATCCAGGAAAAAAGAGGTCATTGTTCCCCTCTACTCGTCACTCATTAGACCCATTATAGAGTACAACTCGCCTTTTGGTATGTACCAAACAAGACATCTACAACAACTGGAAAGGCTGCAGAAATACCTTACAAAGACTATTACCAGCCTCAAACAGATGACCTACGTAGACCATCTCAAAAAACTCTAGCTTTACTCCGTTGCATATCACCTACTCAGAGGTGATCCCTGCCTAACATACAAAGCTATGTCAAACCCAGAGCTGTTGGACATGCTCCACTTAAAGAAATCCCAATCCCTCCAAGCTACATTCTTTAGGGATCTAAACCTGGTCACCACAATAAACATAACATGCTGGAGGGATAGATTCCTGTCCCAGAGACTCCCCATACTCTGAAACAAACTACCGATCTATATCAAACAAAGCTCCTCATTAGCACTCTTCAAGAAAAATCTTGATAACTGGATGGGAAATAGGAAATTCACCCCGGGGATCACTTCTGTGGCTCTGCTTGACAGTGGCACAGGAAAATAACTTTCTTGGATGGCGAAAGCCAGTGTACCTTTTTGGCTAGGCTTACACAGGCCCTAAGGCCAATAGCCTAGTACCAACCTATATACTGTATATGCACACATGAATCCCTATCACTTTATCAAAAGAAGACAAGACCAAAATTTAAATTCACAAGAAGAGAAGACCAGAATATCATAACAATCAACATTTACCATGCCAAAATTTGGAAGAACAAAAAGGAACTGCACATGTCATACAACATTTGAACTTCTGAATGGAGATCATGGAGCATTCACAAAAAACAGCTGCTTCATTTAAAGACAAATTTTAGCACAGAAATGTAAGTTTTTTTATAAATACACACACACACACACACACACACGTAAACATATATGTGTGTGTGTGTGTGTGTGTGTGTGTGTGTGTGTGTGTGTGTGTGTGTATATATATATATATATATATATATATATATATATGTATGTATATATATATATATATATATATATATATATATATATGTGTGTGTGTGTGTGTGTGCAGATGCACATGCAAGAGCTTGTGTTTTTTTCTCAAAGCAGAGTAAGAGTTCCATAGGTTGCTGATACATCAGATATGGCAATAAATACTTGACATTACATAAATGACTGTAATAAACTTGCTGATGACAGGCCAGAGATGGCAATAAAACCTTTACAGCAGACCAGAAAAACATACTTATTGCACCTTTTTATCCGAGCCCACTGCTACAAGATACTCACACACACACACACACACACACACACACACACACACACACACACACACACACACACACTTCTTAAATGTCTAGGATTTTGCAAAATATTCCTGATTTTGCCACATATTTTTGCTCTGTCCCTTATACAATTTTTAATTTTCTAATTCATTGAGCATTACAGTCAGTCAGTAATGTCAGGTATTAAAAGTTTAATACTTCTTATTTTTCAGAAAATGTGCATTGATGCAAAACATGTTGTTCTATTAATTATTCTTGGCTTTGTACAGAAGTCTGGAGCAAAAAGTTGAGAGGTATGCATGTGCATACACTTGTGCATGCACAGTCACACACAACCACACACACCTGTAAAAGGCTGACAAGTTTCTTTCTATAGTTCTAGGTTTGGTTCCACAAGTCACAATTTGCATTTTATTCCATAATGTATGACTCTGACCAAGCTATTCACATGAACAGAGAGGAGGCAAGTAATACTGTGCCCTATCCCATTTAATGAGGAACAAAAATCAATTCCCTCACTTGAAAACAGAAATGGAAATGTAGTGTTATATGTTTGTTTTGCTCTAACAGCAAGAAAATTAGAAAAAGCAACGTCTGCTAATGGGTATACCAGTTTTTCTCTTCTCTGCAGTTGCATTGGGAATACAGTAACCATTTCAGTAGGACTCCATCATTTATAGAGCAGGTGGACACCTGAGAGAGGATGGACTGAGTGAGTGACAGTCTACTCGCCCTTGTAAGAGGGAAGGAAGTGATGATGCCCTCTGCAGGAATGTTCTCTGACACAGACTAGAAGGCAAATCCCACACCCACAAATTGTGTTGTTGGACCTCTATGAACAGCATATTGTAAGATGGCACTGACTTTGCACAGACTTCACAGGAGGTGACATTTGTATGTAGTGCATCATCAATACACAGGAAAAGTCAGATAGTCTGGGGAATAGATCAAAAAGGAGAAAAATCCTCACTAGCTACAGTCTTGACTTTACTTATTTATTTAACATTTATTTGTTGGGAAAGTCCAACTGGGACAGAGCCCAATTTCAGCACAGGCCTGGGGAAAAACGCTCCAGATGTATGTTCTTAGAATGTGGGAGGAAACCGCAGTACCTGGAAGAAACCACGCAAACCCAGGGAGGGCATGCAAACTGCGCACAGAGAACACCCCAGCTGAGAATCGAACTGGAGAACCTCTTGCTATACGGTAACAATGCTAACCACTGCACCACTGCACCATCTAATTACATTACATTAGCAAAGAGTGTTGCCTCTGAAAGACTATGCTTTCTGGAAAACAAGACATTCCCAAAGGGTGATTTTTGACAGCAATGTAAAGGGCATCAGGGTGGGTTGGAGGGATAGGGCAAAAACTACAGTTTTCACAGAATTTGAAAGTTTTCTTGTTCATGACCAGAACTTTTTTTGGTTGCTGCATAATACTGGAGCAATCATGACTACAGCACTGGCAGAACAGTCACTGGAGTATAAAGTACATTTCTCTGCACTGTATATATTCCTGCTTTTGAACTGCTTGACCAAATTTCACAAAAGATGTTTAAGAAAATTTAACAACGCAGGGTTAAAAAAAGGCAAATAAAAGCTGCCAGCCATGTCCTTTTATTAGTTCATCATGAGTGATGTTCTTTTTGCAATGAAGTTGACTTATCTAGGTTGGAATATTTCCAACATTCCTAATATGTGTGCTGGGACCCCCTGTGTGATATCCATAAATCCTATTTCAGTAGTAAAATTTCCTACAGAAGCCAAATGGAATCACATGGATCCTTTCCTTGGCTGTTGTGCAGAAAGCTTTGCAGACATCAAATTTACAATGTTACAGCAAAATTGAAACCAGAACTTCAAAATAAATGAGAGAACATTCCTAATTGTGTAGTACTGCAAAAGCCACTTAGGCCAAACATTTCTTTCCGACATTTGTTTATAAAAAAAAAAAAAGGCTTAAGTGATAAATGCTGCCATATGGACTGTGTTTCCTCAAAGGCTTTACTACTGCATTATAGAGGAAGGGTGGGTTAAGATAAAGGAATATATTACAACACAGAGAATGTACAAACTGTTTCTTATGCATTTTTCAACAGCCATAATTTGAGTCTCTGTGCAGTCTTTTTGCTTAGAACAGTATTTTAGTAACTATATTTTGATACTGTTTCTCAGAGATCAGCTTCCAGCCCTTTGTTTACAGTAATGGAATTATTTAGCTATAATCCCATTTTGCCAGAAAACATTCAAATTTACCGTAACAAATACTGACTGACTGGCAATGGCCTATCTGCTACTGCTGCAGCACACATAATGACATCTGCTTGCTCTGTTTTCGCTGAAACTGGTTTAAGCATGCCCTGTAGATTGAAACAACAACCCACAGAAGCCTTATCTCAAAAGAGTTTTTTTTTATATAACAGTTAACAATCACTGCATGCTAGATGGAGGGCTTTGCTTTCTTAAAAAAAAAAAAAAAAAAAAAAAATCAGTGTGTTGTTCAATTAGTCCTCTGGGTTTATCCACATAAGATTTGATGAATGTGGCAGTGATGAATTAAGCTATAGTCTAGACAACAAATGTGGTCAAACCCAAGACTTTTTTTTTTTTTTTTGGGTGACTCTGCCTATGCTGCCTGCTGACCATCAAACCCTCTCTTGGCCAATCAGACCATTTGTTCTCAAATGCAAAAGAAATGAGTGAGAAGGGTCATAATCCAGACAGCCATCTAGGAGGTTTAAGCATTTTTATGATTTTTTTATCACTACCACATGGACTTGCATGGCAGGGATTAGCAATGGGCTAACAGCAAAGGACAGCCCCTGAATTCCACAAGGGGGGATTACTTTTAAGCAGCCCTGCTCCTCAATCCACCACATGAGTGGTGGTCTCTCCAGTCCCCACTAGATAGACCATGTGTGCCTCCAGGAGCAAACAGTCCACATCCTTTCACTCCTTCCCTTCCTTGTCCAGCTCCTCCAGTGCTGGGAAAATAACCTTCAGCCATCAGGGTCCCAGTCAAGGATCCAGCCCTCTACTCCAGACAGCCAGGCACTGCCTGAGCTACTAATCAAAGTTCAACCATCAGGGTCCCAGTCAAGAAACCATCCCTCTACTCCACTGCCTGAGATACTAATCAAAGTTCATCCGCCAGGGTCCCCATCAAGGATCCAGCCCTCTTCTCCACAGAGCCAGGCTCTTATATCAAAAATCCAGGTTGAAGAGTTATCAGAACACTGAATGGTGAAACAGGGTGATGGAAAATATCTCAGTAGTTGCTGACCACTGGTTAAAAGCAGTAGGTTAAAGGCTCTTTCATATCAGGTCATCTAAGCATCAGTGGAGAAGGGTATGAACAGGAGCTATTTTGAAGCCATAGCTATACTGGATGGCAAGCTGTTGCCTTTATCGCTGTGTGCAAGTACAAATAAAGTCTGTCATTTAAGAAAAGAAACTATATTACTCAAGAAGGTCATGTCTCAGTTTTACCTTCAAAAGCTATACATTGTAAACAGGACCGCAGTGTACCTCAGTTATAAAGAACTTGCCTAACACAAGTCTTGAAAGACAGACTTGTCAGTCTTAAACAGGATGGAGAAATTATCAAAAAATGGATGTTCTGACCAGAGTAGAAAATCATTTGATTGTTTGTCTAGCTTTTATTCTATTAAGTCACACTCATCCTCTTACATTAGCTTATCTACATATCACAAGACAGGCTCCATATAATCCTGCACAGCCATTTAAGCACTGCCTGCATTTAAGGACTTAATGGCCGCCATAATCCACTCTAAGTAGACCACTCCTTGCTGTACACCCTGCTTGAAGTCTGGTATCACTGATATAGACAGCATTTGTTACTTCTCTTCAGCTATCATCTGGTGTCAGCCTACAAAATTTTCAGGCATTCATTTTCATATGATTTCATTGTTCAACAATGACCTTTAATATGAATATGCACTGCTCTTGAAACTAATAATATGCAAGTATCCCTCCTTTACCATCTCAGCTACAAAACTGGTATTAACAGTCAAGCACCGTGTACTTGTCAAGTACCCCTCAAGCCTTCCTACGCTAACTTCCCCATTGTTAAACATCTTGTATGCATGATGAATGCTCATATTTTATATATATATATATATATATATATATATATATATATAGACTCTCTCTCTCTATATATATATATATATATATATATATATATGTGTGTGTGTGTGTGTGTGTGTGTGTGTGTGTGTGTGTGTATATATAGATAGATACTATATATATATATATATATATATATATATATATATATATATATATAGGCCTACTTCAGATGACTGAACTTTCAAAAGTTTGACTTTCATATGGCCGAGACCGTATGATCAAACTTTTGAAAGTTCGTATATCTAAAAAAAAAAAAAAAATTACCAGAACGGTTTTAGCAGGGACCAAGCCCCCCTGCACCCCCCCCATACCCCCTGCAATTTATATATACCAACTCCGAGATTGCACTACAGTACAGAAAAGGGAAATCTTCCCATTCTGTGCTGTATGAAGATCTCCGTTAAAAACGTTCAAACTTTCAAAAGTTCGATCATATGGTCTCGGCCATATGAAAGTCGAACTTTTGAAAATTCCATCATATGAAGGGGACCCATATATATATAGATGTGTGTGTGTGTATATATATATATATATATATATATATATATATATATATATATATATATAGATATATATATATATATATATATATATATATATATATATATATATATATACATACATACACACACACACGCATATACTATTTATGTGTGTGTAAATATAGATGTATATATGTGTGTGTATGTATATATATATATATATATATATACACACACACACACACACACACACACACACACACACACACACACACACACACACACACACACACACACACACACACACCTTTCCTGTATGATCAGTTCCTTCAGCCAAACTATCTATCACAAGACGTGTTATAAAAATGGCCCCTGGGGAAATGGTCTACTTGTTGGTTCTCTGCTGTCCAAATGACAAATTCTTTTAAAGCCAAAGCTAATGGACATGCAAGATGTAATGGATTTCCCTCAGTTAAAAAGAATGAACTCTATGGAATCTTTAAGGTGCCAGTCAAGTGGCAAGGCACAGTGAAAGACACAGTCGTTTGGTTACTGGTGCCCTGTTCTGTTACCTGGGTTACTGACTACCAAGTATCTCACCCAGTTGTTACATGACCTGCTAGCAACAAAACCAGTTTATCAGTACCCAACACTAACAATCGCAGCAGTGCCAAAGTGCGTGCAATACAATAATAAACTGAAATGGTTTACTAAAACAGAAGTATTTGTTAAGATACATGCAGAAGTATTTACATATAATTTTATTAAGACACAGTTCTACAGCTTTTCTCCCTGAGCCTCTATTGAAAATGGGCTGTTTTCAAACTATTCAAGTTGACAAATGTAAAATAAATAAAATAAAAGTGTAGATACCATGCAGAGCTCTGAAGTGATCCTTGTATGGATATGTTATCACAGTATAATGTTATGCAGCGATGGTTTACTACAGTTACTGCAATTTTTCTGCATATTGCTTTGCCCGAGTCTTACAATCTACAGTACTTTAAGTTTCCCATTCTGTAATGACTGTAAAAGTCATGCAATGTACAGCCAATTTCATGCATGGTAAGACAAGCATGTCCCTCTGAATAACACGGACAGCTGCTGCACCACGCCTCATTGAGTGATTCATACCCAAATGACCACTAATATCCTGCAACTGAATCACGTTTTTCAATGTAAATGATTTTTTTCCATACTGTATGACTACAATAGAGTGGTAGACTGCTTATAACAAAGGAAACAGGCAAACTGACTTGAAACAATATTATGAATAAGACAAGACCGAGATAAATAAACAGAATCTATTGGACATTTTCTATATTCATCTTAACTCTGAGCTACAAAAAAGGCTGGGAACAGATCTAACTGGACAAGGCATAGTTAGAGCTAGAAGGACTAATGAACAGGTGGCTGATGGGTAATGAACAAAAGATGCTGTTTCAATAGAAGTGTAAGCCAGGCAATAAGCAGGGTTCCACGTGGCATGGTGGTGGGTACTCTTTGCAAGACTTTATTTATGACATTTTGCATGATCAGGATATTTATTTATTTATTTATACTAGTTAACCAGGAATGTCAATCTCGGAGGTCACCTTTTCATTGCAGTGCAAGAGAGAGAAAAGTTGAGACAATACTAAGATGAACATAGCCGTGCAAATTAATAAATTTAGTACATAACTATCAACCAAGATAGGAAGAGATATCAATATACATTGACAAAACATTACATATAGCTTTTGTAATTTGGCAAATGTCTACAGATGGTAGTGCAGTGGGGCACTTATTACTAATGGGGGCCAGGCCTCCAAGGAGACCTTGGCAGGCTCACAGCATTGCATTTAATATTGATAAGTACACACAGTTACACACTGGTACCACAAGGGTTGAATGAGAAACTACTTCTGGGTCTGTTGGTGATGCTGGGGAAGGTACAGAGGTTACAGGCTCTCTTAGAAATCACTAGTCTTTGGGACACTGCACCAAGTATTGAATTCAGGGAGGCAGAACACAATCTTTCATTACAGTAGGCATGGTGGTAAGGGTCCCCATCTGATGTATGCCATGGAGTCCTGAAGGCCACACTTGAAAAAATCATAATAGACCATGGGGGGGGGGGTTGAAATGGTCATACGAGGAGTTTAAGAACTAGAGAATGAGTGTTGAGTATTAACTCTAATACCTAAGGTCTGTAGGACAAAAGGAGCACATGAGAAATCAACAGCATTCACAGAATACAATCAATAAATGTATGGTATGGAGCTTAACATAAAGGGCAGGCCAAGTAGGAAGACACACGGCTGGCAGAACAAAAGGACCCAGGTTAGAATGGAGATAAGAAATGACCATTGATTGCACAGATGACCAATGGGATTCTCTCTTTCAATGAATCTTAGGTAAATAGGAGAGGGGGAGATGTGAAAACTGAGAGAAGTAAAAATGAAGGGTAAGTGCAGCTGCACAGAGGTTAGAGAGATAACTGACACTGGAACACTCTTTTCTTCTGTATCGGTCATACTGCAGGCAGTCACTGACTTAACAATTTGCACTAATTTCCTCTCTCCTCTATTACAAAAAGACATATAACACATGCAGAACAAGTAATTACTCTCATATTTTTCATTGCTAGGCAATGCCTACATTTTCTTACAGTATTCTGCAAAACGATCAGTTTATTCACTCTTCAAACTAATCTTTCCTCCAACCCTGATCTTGTAAACCCATTACTTTTACCTCCTGTCTTTAACCCTTTTAATCTTGTGCCTACAATCTTTCCCATTGCGTCCTACACAGCTGAGTACAGCTTCCTCTACTTCTAATCCTTAATGTATCCACATTGGTAGTCATTAAACCTTCACCTGCCCTACAATTATAACCTAAACTATCTCAGAGTTTTCCAATTTAGCCCCCTCCCTCTTTTGTGGTCTATACATGTGTCTTTGCATCTGTCTCAAAACTTTCTCCAGTGGATCCAATTCTTGGAACATCACCTTCTGTTTTCCCTGTAATTTCCATGCAAGTATCCATATCTGGCACTTTTTTTCTATATCTTTTTCTTCCCCTGCCACTCAGTCAGTCAAACACTACTTTTGCTCCCCTCTCCAAACAACTACTGTCCAAGTAGGAGGTCACTCTGATCCCCGCCCAAAGTGGTGACCAATATCTCTTATAATGCATCAGCCTGAAATGCAAGGCCCCACTTTGAATACCGCCACACAATCAATAGTTCTGGCTGCACATCAGACCACTTTTTTGGCAGGATAAAACCCGTCACACATTCTTCAGAATCCCTTGCTGCTATACTTCCTTAGGCCTCAACCGGAAGAGTGGGAAGGTGAGCTGTATCGCCTCCCTTCAATCAGGAAGGCATTTTGGATGTGGGCTAAATAGACTTCAGTAGGGAGAATAACATAGTGCATAATAAATTAGTGACCAAACTAGACATACCTGGACTGGATCCTGTGCTGGTGGTATGGGTAAACTACCGGTGATACTAAAGTAGACAGTGTTTACATGGATGGATGTACAGTAAGCAACAAGGGTGGCCTAACGGTTAAGGTGTTTTACCTTACAAACACAATGTACAGGGTTTGAATCTCACAGGGGATAACTGGCTAGGCTTAAAATGGCTCGCAAGGGCAGTTAGCCTAGTACTAACCTATGAACCTATAATGGTCAGTATGGTGGGAAGTGGGGCACTTCTTTTCCATTTCTTTCTAAGCAACACTGCAGAAAGATAAACAGTTAAAAAAATGTCAATGATACAAAGTAATGCAGAAACAAAAAGGATACACAAGACCATGTGAAAACAAAAGAGGTTGGTAAGGCAGGGGGAATAATATAAAACATAGCAACTTAATACAAAACAGTATAGTGGCTACAGAAAGCAAACCCAAGAAAGGAGTATATAAGTAAAGTGGAAGTATTAGCTACAACAAAAATGAACTGCTACATCACAGACATGAAATGTGAGAAAGAAACAAGGACATCCAAAGTAACACAAGAATGTACGTGATCCTGTATACAAAAAAGGGGGAATTACATGGACTACTATTTAGACTCCATCTGAAGTGTGAAAGGCAGTTTTGAAGACTTTATCATCAGGACAGAGACAATACAGACGCTATTCTAATGAAGGTGACAAAACTGCTTCACAGTCTGCCCCAGAGCCTCTAGAAGGAGACTGCAGAAGACATGGGAATGTCCAGCATTGTAAAAATGTCATCCACTGAAGGAGGATGGCACAATAGGGACATAATCTAAGTTTATTACCATGACCTTCATTTGGTCCCAGCAAATGGTGTATGGCTTCAAATTATTTTCTCCAGATTTGGACTAATGAAGGTTCCTCATCTTTGCTGGTCATGGAAATAACTTTAACCCTTAATAACCACAAGTTAATCTACTTTTAGAGGCAAAGGTGGTTTAGGCTTTTCCTTTTTTTGTCAGTTAATATCTGGCTACCAAGTTAGAATGTTTATGTTTGAGGTTTTACTTTTACATTCTTTTCTGCAGACATTTAAGATACAGATAAATTGAATCTCACGTTACCACAGACTTTATGAACATCCTCTACTGGCTGTTTCACTGCAGGTATTCTGTTCACATTTTTTAATTTTACATTTAGTAGAAAAGATTCCAAGGCCCTAACACTGCAGATATCTGGCTTGAAATTAAACAGGAAATTATCTACAGTAGTGCAAGTTACTCCAAGACAAAATTTCCTTCCATCACTTTGTTGAGAAAATCTTTCATAGCAAACTGTCTTTCACAGGGAGTCTTAAATTGAGACATGGACATCAACTAGTGATAGTACCTGCCACATGGCAAAAACAATTAAAATTAAATAAACTTCAGCAAACGACCAATGCAGGTAGGGCAATAAATACAATATTGTCATTCTAACTACAAATTGTAAATTCAATTGAAATACTTGGCTTCAAAACCTTGAGGAGTCACTTGAGGATTGAGAATAAGTCATCTCTCAATGTTATGACTGGAAGGAACGAACTGAAAAGAGCTCATGCCTCTAAAAGCTACACAGGATGGCACAGCACCAATATCAAAGCCAAACAGTGAGACCTCACAGCCAAAAGTACTCCTGGGAAATTTTGCACCAACATAGGATCAAAAACATGAAAGAACACTGCTGTCATGTATAAACACCAATATGCTTCTCAAAATATATCCAAGAATCTGAAGATACAGCAAGATTGTGGTCAGGTCTAAGAGAAGCAGAAAAACATTATTTCTCAGAAAAGGTAGTGGCTGACTAGAACAGCCTTCTCAAGGAAACAGCAGGGTCAAAACAGGAATGGTCTCTAATATTGAACTAGACAGATGAAAGGAAATATTTCAAAGGGTGGGGGATGAAAAGGAAATAAGTTGTTGGCTATGTAAAGCCAGACATTTTACACAGTGGGTAGGAAATGGTGTTATTTGCTGGCCATCAAAATATATGTTTCTGCAGGTTCTACATCTCAGCCCCCATTCACACAGCAGCATCTTCATTACAAGATATTTGTTTATTTTACATATATATAAATCATCACTTTGAACAGCACAAGGGTTTTCAGGTTTAATTATTAAATTTTCCTTTCAAGACCTGTCAAAAGCTGAACACAAAGATGTTGACTGTATAACAAGGAAGATGATTTCCTAAGTTGTTATGGCTTGTGTTTCCTGACTCCATAGTTAGCAGTTCAATACTGACCTCTGGTTGCTATCCCTGTAGAGTTTAGTTTGCCTGTGGATACTACTGTTCCTAACTCCTATAACATGCTGACTGGCTACAGTAAATATAAAGTTTGGCCAATTAACCTCTTTCTGTGTGTGTGTGTGTGTGTGTGTGTGTGTGTGTGTGTGTGTGTGTGTGTGTGTGTGCGCGCGCGCATAGTTGTATGTTAGCATGTGTATATACATATTTATATATATACATATATATATATTATATATATATATATATATATATATATATATATATATATATGGGTTCAGTGATTTGATATAGCAAAGATTTCTAATTAAAATGCCAGGTCAGCACAGGATACTAACATATGGTTTGTGGGATCGCTACAGAGTGGGGAATGAGAGTTAGCTCTTTCCCCACTGCTTTGTTATCTCAGAGTTAGTATATATAATTAGCAGGAGGTGTAGTCCCACAAATGAGGGATGTGCAGTAAAGCGTTTCTCCTTGTAAAAACAATGTTTTTTTTTTTTATTTTAATTTTGCTTGGTGCATGCATACCAGTATGTTGTTTTATTGAGTTTTAACCATTTGCAGTTGAAGTAGTGGGTGGGTGATGTAGTGAAATGTAATCATAGATATAAATATAAATATAGATATAGATATGCTAGTATGCATACTTGCACACAAAAATCTTAACACTTATCCTTTTCTTTATGGCATGGACTAGCTCGTGGCTGAAAAGCCAAGACATGTTTGCTCACCTGTTTAACAGACACATCCAAAAAAAAAATCCTAAGCATCCAGTCTCACGATGCAGTTAGCTGTACCAAATGATACTTTTGTCCTCCACTATTTTTTTTTCTGCAGTGATGCTACAGCCATGATTTTATTCATAGTTATCTAGCTTTGTGCTTGTTGACTACACTACATAAATAAAGTCTTATGTTCACAGTTTTAGAAGAAACGGCACCTGTGGCTGTACAGTCTATATACTGTTGCTGTCAGGCATCTCTAATAACGTCACATAATATCACACCCCCTGATGTTTTTGCATCTAACACAGCTACCCACCCACCCCCACCCTTATGCAACTACTTTTGATTTGAGAAATCTGCAGGCAGTTATTCTTTTGCATCTTCTTCCTTTGTCCCGTAAATCTCCAAACTCTTAGTCCTGAAAAAAAAAACAGGTGTTTAGTGGAGTCCACAGTGTCAGACCTCCATAGAAGATGAACAGCCTTCATACATCATCTGTCACTGTGTAATGCTCTAGCCCACAACTGTATATTACAGTGTCAAAAAGTAGACTTCCTCCTTCCATGCTGTTCATTGCTTATATTTCTACCCCTACGGACCTCACTGAAGTACAACAGATCACCATCACTTTCACTTTTACATGACAGAAATGCCCTTCTAACTAGTGAGTTGTAAAATGTTTTAGAAAATCTTCTTCGGAAAGCTGTATGTGACTGAAACCATTCTACAGTCCTCTTTTCACCATCTCCGACGAATGTGCCTCATAAGCAAGCTAGTTCTCGGCACTGCATCTAACTTAAAATGGTCCTATTAGCTCCACTCCAAAGTGAATTTCTACGCCCTTAAAAAATCTCTGCAACCCCCACTAAGAGGTTTTCAAACCAACACTGCATTGAGGAATTTTGGTTTTGGAAAAAAAAACACTGTAGTTTTATATTAACACATTGCTAATGAACTGATAGCTCAAGGAGTCCTTGTTATCATGTCCTCCGACTCTGTGTATGATCAAATTTTCTCAACATATTAGCCCACTCACCCACATGCATAGCACAGTACCAGACCAAACATGGTATATAATGCAAGCTTTGTAAGTGTCTTTCACTGTGAAACTATTTTATCCCACACTAACAAAATACCAGGCCTTGCTGCTTACAGCTATTCACATATATATGAGAGGGAGAGGCACCAGCAAGGCAGGGTAAAGGTCAGAAGAGTAGGTTGTGCCACTCTGTAAGTGCTGCCAGAATCAGTGTTTAGTTTCCACTGTCTTCAGTTACTAGACAGTCTTTATTCAGAATGGGTAGGGTACTGTAACAAGTATACTGTGTAATTCAAATCTCTCATCTATTCTTCTTCTTTGTCAAACATATTTACATTTTATGACATACAAGATGGAAACATTCACAGTAATTCTCTCAATGAAGCTATCTGAACAAATGTCAAAAAGCTTTACTGATATTTTACAGAAAAAGATAAATTCCTTGTTGCTGAGTCACTGACATAGGGTGGCCAGTAATAACGACAGCGTGACTCATTTCCACAAGTTTTTTGACTGAGTAATACCATACTGTTCTCCACCTAACAAAAAAAACAAGAATATAAACTAACAGGCAACAAGATAAAGCAGAAATCAAAAAGGTGATTAAATGACTTACAGTGCAAGAAACACATATTAGCTCAAATCAGCTGATGAAATAGTTCTTAAAAATGGAAACTCTTTTTATGGCTTACATGAATGTAACTCCTGGTAAAATTACACCACACCATGCATGACAAACGGCTCAGCAGGAATGCATTCACAAATAGCTTGTCCCCCAGAACACTATCATATACATTAGTCCTATTCCCTGGTGCTATAGTTATAAAAGCTTCTGCACTAAAATTACTACCATGACTGTGTACCAGCAGTTAAATCACAAATCACCAACTCATGCTCTACCATTTACATGAAAACTACTCCAGCATCGCTGATCTATCCGGGGAAAAAAGAGCACAGAAAGTTTTACATCCCTAGGTGTTGAATCTGTCAAAGATATACACAGGTATAACATATTACAATGTACTGTAACAGTACATAAATACATTCAGACACAAAAAATGTTGGGAAAATTATTTTCCTATCAACTCTCTCTTCTACCTGCCTGCCTGCCTGTCTGTTAGCCTTCTTATAAAAGCCTAATGTAGAACATTCTGGAAATGCTGTGAGATGCAGCTTTAAAAACCTACCTTTGGGATAAAAATTAGGCTATCTTCAGTACTGGAAAATGAATTTGACCATGCAACTAAACTTACCTTTGACCACAAAATGTAAAGACATATGGGAGCAAACTTTTACACATTAATGTATGACACAGTTTAAGTTTCTGCACTGACACCAGTGGTCATCATTTGGAGAAGAAGAGTTACATCAGTACTTCCCCAACACTTATACTTCAAAGTTTGCTAGTGATGAAATGCATTTAGGCAAGGGAGTGTACAGAGGGGGTCTGCTTCACCTTCAAACCTTGAAGCAAACACCATACCATTAAAACTACTCAGACGTACACTAACGTTAGGCCCATACCTAACTTGGAATGCTGAATAAGCAATGTTTCCACTGGGATCCCGTTGAAATTCTAAATAACTGCAGTTGTGATACTCATAGGTTCATAGATTAGTACTAGGCTAACTGCCCTTGCGAGCCATTTTAAGCCTAGCCAATTATCCCCTTTGAGATTCAAACCCTGTACCTTGTGTTTGTAAGGCAAACACCTTAACCATTAGGCCACCCTCCCAATCAGAATACTTAGATTGTAAGTGTTAATACCGAAAATATACAGTAAGCCTGAAACTGCAGTTCCTACCCTGCTTCTCAGGTACAGAGGTTTCAGACTTAGCAAGGGTGTGGGAGGCAAAGATCTCTAGGCCGAGTGGTGCAAAATGCTTTTCTAATTTAGATCCCAAAGAGGAATGGGTTTCCTTCCAGGTGGTCTCAAGTGAATCACCCCAGTTATACAAAGTTTCTTGTGGGGGTGTGAGAACATAGGTAGAGCACCGTGCAGGCAAACTGAAATTATATATATATATATATATATATATATATATATATATATATATATATATATGTGTGTGTGTTAGTGCTGGAAAAGGAAAGCCCTAGCCTGAAAGATACTGTAAGACTGAACTGATGTGCTTGAGCAGGGTCCGTGGCATTGCTGTGATAACCAGGAAGAAAATCTTTTCACATTTTTCCAGCTATGATTTCCTTTTTTTTTTTTTTTTTTTTTTGCTTCACTTAGAATGTTGAGACCCTTCTTGGGGTAGGATGTCATCAAAGGTGGCAAAAAACAGTCCTCAAGGTGGTTAACATGAAGGAAGCTAGGTGGGGATGGAAGACAGACCCCTTGACCTTGCTGAGGAGATCTATCTCTTGCAGTTGGGTGTGGAATCTCCCCTCAATGAACACCAGGAGGAGGGAGAACCAGTATTATTTTGGCCAGAAGGAGGCCACTAGGATTATGTCTACCCTGATTTTTGTTAGTACCCTGAGTATCAGGGGCAAAGGCAGGAATGCATACAGGAACCAGTTTGTCCATGTGAAGGACGATGCATATACAATGATCCTGTTTGTTGTGTTCTGGAGCAGAAGATCTGCAGTTGCTTGTTGCGGAGAGAAGAAGAAAGGTCCATTGAGGGGACCACCAACAGTACAATCATTTCCAAGAACACCTCTCTTTTCAACATTCACTTGTTAGGGTCTAGAAGGTTCCTGCTTAGAAAACCTGCTAGGGTATTACTTTGGCCTAGAATATAACAGGCTATAAGGCTTGGCCGAGTCTCTTCAGCCAGCATCCAAATTTTTCTGGCAAGGCTGCACAGGGGGTAGGACAAAGGTCCTCCTTATTTGTTTATGCACCATATAACTGTGGTGTTTTTTGTCCAGATTTGCAGTATCCTTGGGTTTAACTTGTTTTGAAAGGCATTTATGGCTAGGTAGACTGATAGCAGCTCCTTTTGATTGATATGCAACTTCCTTTGCTAGTGGGACCAGATACCCTGTAACGTCAGGGGATCTAAGTGGGCACCACAAGCTATGTCTGAGCTGTCCTTGTTAATGGTCTTGTCTGCTTCTGGCACAATGAAATTTGGGTTTCTTTGTATGTTGTTCTTCCACCATAGAAGTTCCTTTTCAGGCATGGAAGGAGGGGCAGCAGGGCTTTCAGGGACTGGGAGTGCTGTTCCCAAATATTTTTCAGAAACCATTTAGGTTTCCTCATGTGTAACTTTGCCAGTAGAATTATGAGGATGCATGATACCATGTACCCCAGTATCTTCAGGAATTCTCTTGCAGGAATGAGCTGTTTTAGAAGGACACTGATCAGGTAGCTTGTCAAGAAAGCAATCATGTCTTGGAGAAGGAAGACTTTCTGTTGAACTGAATCTGTGATGGTTCCCAGGAACATGATCTTTGTTTGAGATTTTTCATAGGTTTATAGGTGTGTACTAGGCTAATGGCCCTGAAGCCTTTACAAGTCTAGCCCATAGGATTACCCTGGCATAGTGCCACCCAATATTAGTTCCCAGTGCCTCTGTCGAGTAGAGCCACTGAAGTGATCCTTCATGTGAATTTTCTATTTCTCATCCACTCATCAAGATTTCTGTTGAAGAGGGCCAGTGAGGGGCTGTGTTTGACATGTATGGAAAGTTTATTCCATAGCATGGGCAGTCTCTGGGTTATGAACTTGTCCCTCCACCATGTTCTGTTGACTGTGGTAATAAGTTTGAGGTCTCTGGAGCATGTGGTGCGGAGGGATTGGGATTTCTTTAGATGTAGCATTTCTAACTGAGCTGGGTCATACATGGCTTTGTAAGTCAAGCAGAGATGCCTCTAAGTAGGTGATATGAGACAGAATAGTTGACATTTTTGAGTCTATCCATACAGGACAACTGTGTAAGGCCTAGGATCATATTTGTGAGGCACATTTGCAGCCGATCCAGTTGTTGCAGGTGTCTAGTGAGGTACATGTCAAATGGGGCATTGTACTTGATGATTGGCCTTATGTGGAAAGAGTAGAGGGAGACAATGACCTCTTTCTTCCTGGATGCAAAACCCTTAGTAATGGAATGTGCCACACAGAAGGACTTTCTGACCACAGTGGCAATGTGGTGGTCAAAAGAGAGGCTGCTGTCAACCTGTGTTCCCAGATCTCTTATAATGCCCTATGTTTTCAGTGGACTGCCATCGTAATTCATGGGAACTAAGTTTTTCCCCAAAGGGAATGACGACACATTTTTTAGCATTGAGCTTAAGGCCATAGTTCTGACACCAATCATTGGTCTCAGTGAGGCCTTTCTGCAGGATATCAACATCACTTGGGGAGTTAATGATAGCTCCCAACTTGCAATCATCTGTGAACTTTGTCAGCTAAAGTCCTTTCATGTTGGCCTGGACTTCAGAGAAGTAGATACCAAGCAGGATAGCACCCAGGAGCAAACCCTGTGAGACTCCACTCGTGACTGGTTGTCAGTCTGACTTGGACTCTGCTACTTTCAGACTGTGGGTTGTATCTGTGAGCCAGTTTGCAACCCACCTAATGTTATAGGGGTTGATGCCGAGCTTAGTGAGTTTTTCTAAGACTCCTGAGTGGGGAATGGTATCAAAACATATAGGACAAGGTGTTTACACCCTGGATTCTCCTGGTAAGGAACCTTTATGGGGGGGGTTCCAACTGTTGCATATATCTGGTTAGGTACATGCTGAGGGGGCATTATACTCAAGAATGGATCCGATAAGTGCAGAATAAAGTGACACTATGACTTCCTTGGACCTGAATGCCAAGCCTTTAGTTATATGTTGGGTGACACAGAAAGATGTTCTTACTATTTTGGACGCATGTTGCTCAAAGGCCAGCTTACTGCCTACATATGTTCCCAAGTACCTGACTACCAGGTCAACTCTTAGGGGTATCTTATCACTGGAGTAATTAGTCTCAGTTGCAGTTTCCCAAAATGCACTATAATGCATTTCTTGGCATTGAGTTTTAATATGTGAATTTGGCACCAGTCATTTGTTTGTGTTAGACCCTCTTTTAAGACATTTTTGTCATTGGAGGAACATATGATAGCTCCCAATTTGCAGTCTTCTGTTTACTTGGTCAGTCAAAGGTGCTTGACATTAGCTTTTCGCAGTGAAAAGCAAATGCCAAATAGGAACAGAGACCTGGGGTACTCTTCTAGTAACCGGTCTTTTTGTGGAGGTTTTATCATCAATCCTGACTTCCTGGGTCCTGTCCCTGAGCAATCTGGCAATCTAGCAAGTTATTTAGAGGTTTATGCCCAGTTCTGTCAGTTTATCAACTACAACTGGGTGGGGTATTGTATCGAGTGCTTTAGCTAGATCTAGTTAGACAGTATACATTTTCCCATCATCCACTGCCTTGGTGGCCTTCTCAAAGAAGTCCATCAGGTTTAGTAGGCATGACCTTCCCCTGGCAAAGCCAACTGGGTTGGGCCCAGTGTCTAAACTTTGCCTATCTCTCTGTTAATCATTTCCATGAGAAAAGATTTAGCATGACACCTACCTTCTGGACACAGTCTATAGTGATCTGTAAGATACCCAGTGTCTCTGAAGTGGATCTTCCCTGAATGAGACATTTTAGAGTTATCCAATGTGCTATCAGGGGAGGAAGACATTTTGTGAAAACTCTATGTGCAGAAGATAGCCTAAATGGTAAAGCACTGAAATGGAAGTTGGAGCTTATTGCTACAAACTGTAGGTAATTTCTGTGACTGTCTGTTATGGGGACATGAAGGTAAGCATCCTTTAGGTCTGTGGTGACCACACAGGCATCTTGAAAGGTCATGGCCAGTAATTATTGCAATGTAAGCATTTTGAATTTTGGGATGTTGAGGAACTTGTTTAGCTCTGAGAGGTCCAAAATGTGTCTCCAAGTGTCCTCGTTTCTTGGGACTAGAAAAAAATCTTTGAGTAGAACACTTTTCCGGCTTGTTCTGGAGAGCCAGGCTGAATAGCTCCTTATGGAAGTAGCTCCCTGAGGATAGGTGGTAATAGACTTTCTTGCTCTTTTGGTGGTTTTGGAATGCTCAAAGAGACTGAGATTTATCTGAATTGAATATACTACCCCCTTTCTATGATACTAAGGACACATTGTTTCCTGGTGATGGATTTCCACTGGTTTAAGAAGAAAAACAGTCTTCCTGTTAGAGGTTTGGAAAGGATGGGAAGAGGCAAGGGAGGGTGAGCTAGAACATAGTCACAGTTACTCTTGGTGCTGGGTGGGTTACTTGGAACGTCCTGTCCTTTGAGCTTGTTCTGTTGGCCATCTCCTAGCTTGTCTTGGTCTTTCACCATGGAGAGGCCTCCCTTTGCCTTGTTTAGGTGAGAAAGGCCAAGACTTTGAAGGGCAATTCCTACTGTACCTTGGGGTCAGAGACTGGTAAAAGTCTTTCACAGTTCTTTTGCTTACTTTATTTGTCTACTTTTTTAAAGACTTGTTCAGCTGGCAGAAAAAAAAGGTATTCCTTGTCCAATGGGGCATCTAGTAGTTCAGCCTTTACCTGGTTTGACAAGGACTGGGTCCTGAGCCATGCATGTCTATGGATAACAGAACCTGTGGCAGCTGCTCTGCATGATGCAGCTAAGGTATCACAGCTACATTTTAAGGAGTGTCTCAAGACTTGTAAAGCTTCTCTGGCTGTCTCGTGGATTTCCTTGAATAAGGTTCTATCCGTTATATCCATACAAATTTATCCTGAAGAGATTCAAGGTACTTAAGCATACGGAATTGACAATTCAAAGCTCTTACTGCCAGGGTGGGAGAAGCATCGCCTTTTTTTCTCATATCTGTCTAGTAATCTTCTTTCCCTGTCATTAGACAGGGGACATCTTGTTGGTCCTTTAGGTACACCTTTACTGGAGACACAGAAGGATTCAGCCTTCAGATTTTTAAAGAGGTGCTTCTCAGTTTCAAGCACTTTGTTAAACCTGTCTGGTTTCCTTGGGGCAGGGGGTAGAGAGTCAAGGTGAAGAGCTACGTCTTTGAACACATCATCTAAAACAACATGTAATGGAGGAATAGCCAGTGGTCTGGGTGAAGGTAAACTTAGCAGTTCACTGTAGTGGGTCTGGGCTTAGAAGAACTACTTATTTTCCCAATTGAAAGCCTCCTTCATTGTATGTAGGGTACTTCTGAAGCAAAGGTTCTTATGGGGGAGGTGGAAGACAGTGTGTCATCTGAGTCTAAGTCTGTGCAGGTCTGAGGTGGTAAGTGTCCAGAGTAATCACTTCCTCCACATTCTGTGAGATAGAGGAATCTTCCTCTTCCTGAAATGCTACTTTCCTGCTCCTTTTAGATATAGTGGCCTCTGAGGTGGAAGAGTGAGGTGGCTTTCTAGATTTCATGAAGGCCATAAACTTCTGTGCTGTCTTAAGGAGGACTTGGGCTTTGGTTTGAGTAGAGGTGGTAGGGGGTGGTGATGAAGCAAAATAAGTGATTCACTTTGGTTTGGTCATTCATTTTATAGGGGTAATCAGAGGATGTGGTCATCTAACCATAACTTCAGTTTTGACTTTGGTAGCTGGGGAAAATATGGACTCTCCAACAGACACTCTGTGGACATGAGAAGCTGAGGCTTGCAGAACAACCTCAGACCAGACCAATGTGTGAACCATGTTGGTACTCAAAGGTAGGCCAGAAACCATGGTGGTCTCCCAATGGGTCATGCCCGAAGGTTCTGGTCTAGGAGTCACTGGACCATGGGGCTGCAAAGGCACCTCAACTAGGTCATCAGCTGACATAACAGTGGTAGTTGCAGCTTTTTCAGAAATTTCAGGGTCCTTTAGCCTTTGTGTCTTTCTGTTTCTTTGGAATGATAGAAGTGGATGCCAGAGTCTGTAGAGGTCCTGCAGTAGCAATGGATTGTGGCACCACCGAGAAAGCCAAAAATGATGACTCCATATGGGTGGCAAGTACATTGACCCTACTTCTGAGAGGTTTTGCACAAAATGTGCACAGTCAGGGCAGTTTGAAACATCGTGCTGAGGCCCCAAGCAGAACAGAAAAAAAAATGAGTGAAAGCCTTTATTCAAGTTTTGCTTACCAAACTTCAAGCAATTGTTTACTTTTCTGAATATTAAATTATTAGAGGAATTTCCCCTACACTGCACTCATCTGACTGGAAGGAGAAAAGGATTTCTGGGAACATGAGCTTTCTGAGGGACTGTGAGTGTACTGAACACACATGAAGCACATCAGACTGCACAACTAGAAAGAATTGAAAATGGCACCAGAGTACACCCTTCAAATACTCTGATGTCCAGATGTTGGTCTTCGGACATCCAACAGCTAGAGACGATGTGGAAATCAGGTCGGTCGTGGGTTTCTGCATGCCAGGAGCACCAAAGAATCAGTACTGCATCATTGACTGCAAAGAACATCCAATATTCTTAGCCGTTACCTACTGACTAGATATTCATACATGCATATTGATTCTGACCCTTTATCGTGGTCCTTCACTCCAACTGCCCTCATCTTTATCACCCGATATTCCATTGATGCACTGGTGAGAGATGGACGTGCAGCCATAGATCACACTAATCACATAATACTGATGGAAGTGTAGCCATAGATCACACTAATCATGTAATACAGATGGAAGTGCAGTCGTAGATCACACTAAGCATGTAATACTGATGGAAATGCAACCGTAGATCACACTAATCATGTAATACAGATGGAAATGCAGCCGTAGATCACACTAATCATGTAATACAGATGGAAGTGCAGCCGTAGATCACACTAATCATGTAATACAGATGGAAATGCAGCCGTAGATCACACTAATCATGTAATACAGATGGAAGTGCAGCCGTAGATCACACTAATCATGTAATACAGATGGAAGTGCAGCCGTAGATCACACTAATCATGTAATACAGATGGAAATGCAGCCGTAGATCACACTAATCATGTAATACAGATGGAAATGCAGCCGTAGATCACACTAATCATGTAATACAGATGGAAATGCAGCGGTAGATCACACTAATCATGTAATACAGATGGAAGTGCAGCCGTAGATCACACTAATCACGTAATACAGATGGAAATGAAGCCGTAGATCACACTAATCATGTAATACAGATGGAAGTGCAGCCGTAGATCACACTAATCATGTAATACAGATGGAAATGCAGCCGTAGATCACACTAATCATGTAATACAGATGGAAGTGCAGCCGTAGATCACACTAATCATGTAATACAGATGGAAATGCAGCCGTAGATCACACTAATCATGTAATACAGATGGAAGTGCAGCCGTAGATCACACTAATCATGTAATACAGATGGAAATGCAGCCGTAGATCACACTAATCATGTAATACAGATGGAAGTGCAGCCGTAGATCACACTAATCATGTAATACAGATGGAAGTGCAGCCGTAGATCACACTAATCATGTAATACAGATGGAAGTGCAGCCGTAGATCACACTAATCATGTAATACAGATGGAAATGCAGCCGTAGATCACACTAATCATGTAATACAGATGGAAGTGCAGCCGTAGATCACACTAATCATGTAATACAGATGGAAGTGCAGCCGTAGATCACACTAATCATGTAATACAGATGGAAGTGCAGCTGTAGATCACAATAATCATATAATACAGATGGAAGTGCATCCATCAGATGAGCAGTACAAATTTGTTATACGAATGTGCAGCGGTACAGGAATAGGATACACAGACTACAATAAGTGCACTTAGGTGCCAAAATGAATGCTGTATTCCTCTCTCTAAATGACCTACTCAATATTTTTGTTTTGCAGCATTTGTTTGCAAACTTAATATAGTTATGAAGTAAACAAGGATGGGCCATAAATCCCCATACTGTATAAGGAAAAATACCACTGATGTAGTTCATGAGTAACAGTGGAATTATTCTCTCATTGATTGGAAAGTTTGAGACACTGTTAACATATCCTAATAAATAAAAGTGACATATATTTCAGATTTAGCAAAGTCACGGCTAATAAACAGACTACAAAAACAATGGTACTTAGTACACATTACAGTTTGGAAGAGGGGCTGAAACTTATTCACATGTAATATCTAGAACTCACACAAAAGTGTTAAATTTGATTTACTTATGCATAATTGTATTGAAAACACTACTTCATAAAAGCTGACTATCAAATATCAACCTATTTTAGTAATTACTAGGACTTCTGATTGACTGCAGAGGAGAAGGAGGGGTAAGTTTGGATGGATACAATTTTGTGCATCCAGCTGGAGAAACGTAAAATTACATGCATAAATAAACTACAATATATGACTAATCATTTAAATGCCATCACACCCACCACTCCTCAAATATTCTTCCCTTAGCACCTCTATTTCCGGATATGCAGCGGTTTGCTCCAGACTTTAATTTCCCACCTCCATTTCCAGCGAAGACTCATATTCTGAACATCAGGCTTCTGGTATACCGAGCTGTGCTGCTGCTCTTACTTTGGTCACACAGCCATAATAAAGCACCTGTGTCTGGAGGCACCCTGGCACCTTAGTTATCCTATTAGTTTAAGGAACAGTTCTTGTTACAATCAAGCTGCTTCAAGGCAGGTCACCTCATCTTGGGCAGCAGATTGGCTCACCGGTAAGAGCTCCACATCACAACTCCAAAGTCTTGTGCTCACATCAGACATCTGTCCACTGCCTGTGCACAGTCTGCATGTTCCTCTCATGTCTGCATAGGTTTTTGCCTCTGTACTTTCCTTCTACCTCCAAAACACATGCTGATTGACTGACCACCCTAAAACTGGCCAAATGCATTACACATATATACCCTTACAGATCTTCGTGATGATAAGTGTCTGGAGAGGTCTCCATCCAAGCACACATTGGGAAGTCTGGTACTTTTACTGGCATCCCAGTGACAACAGCTATTTTTTGTATGATGTCCTAGTCTCTCTTCTTGGGTGGTCATCTGAGCAATTATAGATTATAGACTTCCTAAACCCCTCTATCAATGAGTGAACTCCTTCATGTGGCCAGTAATAGTAAGCTTGGGTGCTCACTTCTATTTCTCCCCTGCCCACAGTCATTTGCCTCCATCTTGGCTCCCTGTCTAGGTGAGCACCATTGAAACAAGTCATCAGAACTCACTCCATCCTTCCATGGATGGGCACACCTATGCTCCATACCACGCTGTCAAGCGTACAAGCCACAAATTGAAGCTAGGTCACTTAGGTTATAGTCAGGGCATTACCCCTCTGTCACACGTGCAGTACATGTATTTGCTCTTATCTCTGTGGCCCTAGGTTGTGGCAGGAAGGATCTGGAAAACAGTTCACTTATCAGGTTAAAAATTAATAAATACAATTAAAATTTCTGAAAACCACCAATGACAAAGACTGAAAAAGACAATGCAGTGACACCTACATTTAAGGAAAAAGTGTCACACACCTCTTGCTAACATTTAAACAAACTAAAGCTGATGGTCCTGTAAAGTCACTGCACCAAGAAGGATCATGAACCTCCTCCTGCTAGATATCACAACGGCCAGTGGGAAGGAGGCTAACTGATACCCACAAGAAGAATACCACTGTCTGTTTGTACTCTGTAATCAGAAATATATTCTAGATAGACCACGAGGAGATGCATAATGGCATCTGCAGGCTTACTCTACAGGCTTACCTAATGTTAAGTGTAATCTCACTGAAACAAGTACCTCTTAATTTGGACACTCCATCCATATGAAATGCAAGTCATTAACAACCCTTTTGGATTTAATGCAAGTTTTTATGGCCTTCTAATGGCAAAGCTGAACCATGTCTTTTTAAAAATACAGCTTAGTAAGTCCACTTCATATACTGTTGTGTTGATTCTACTGACCTCCCTGCATTGTAAACATACCAATATTACTGACCTCCCAGCATTGTAAACATACCAATATATTACTACAAATGCAAATCACAGTGTCATACTCTAAGAGTAGTATAACTCAGACGCTGTAACACATCCTTAGAAAGTGAAATGATCAAGATATCTACCCAGTTACAATACATCAGTCAGAAAATGTTAAGTGAGCAAAAATCTGAGAGGACAATGTAAAACATATGGGATTGCAGACAGGCTAGAGTGTGATCCATAGAGCACCACCAAGCATGATTTATTTGATGAACTGGAGCCATATAAGCAAAGGTATCTGGCAGTGGCAATGAAGATAAAGTACAGAAGGAATGCAAGCCAGACCCTCACAAAATGAGGATAAAGCAAAGGAATATGATACAGGCACTGCCTCCACCCCGACCAATGTTCTTCTGTCCAATAGCTTTTTATTGTTGTATACCGAAACTCTGAATCCTGAGTAGAAGCTAAAGAACTTCCTGTCAAATTGTCCTTTTTTCTGCAAAAGTATTACTGCTAAATGAAACTCAGCAAACTGTCTTCAGAGGATCTGGTTTTATGCAGGTTACAACTGTATGGTATGCAACAATAAACTACAAATGGTGAAATACTATGGTTTTGTCACCATGACAATGGTTTTGCCAATATAACAGCCTAAGTGCACTAAAGGAAACAACCCTTAGCAAAGGCAATTTGCACAAACTAAAGTCCTTTGGCATGTAAAATGAAAAACAACAGTGTGATTTTGGAAAACCTCCAACACGCTAAAAATGATGAACCAGCAAGTGCTCTCCGTGAAATATGCCAGAACTGTCTGAAAACCCCAGTGGGTGGTACTTCTAGAAATTTTTCCAATATGGCACAATGGTCCAACTGGCATTATCTAGTGAGCGTTACTTGCTATATGAGAATAATTGCCTGAAAGGCACTTTCTGGAAATGACCTATTGGCAGCCAAAACGATACTCTAACATGTTACAACCAATGTAAATGTTAATCTGAGCGAAACTCGAGGTTGAAATTTGAGGGTGAAAGCACAGAGACATTTATTCACAAGAATGAACAATGAACAATCACTCACTAATATAGTAGCAATGCACCTGTCCATGTCACTAGAGACTGGGACTGAAGAATGACACTGGGTTGTCAGCACATGTATGGGACATGAAATATTTGGTGCCTGTTGATTAGTTATTCCTGCGTGGAGAAATGACACTGATAATTTATAAAGCTTTGTTGAGTGGTGGTATCTGACATCAGCTGTAGAAGGCACATAGAGGAATGAACAAGTTATGGTGTCACTGCACATCTGTTTTTTTTCTCTGATGTCAAGGCACATCTTTTTATTACATTATTGGGGAATGAGCCCAGTTAGAATGATGTTCAGACTGGTATTCAAAAGGAAACTCATTATCAGGTTTCACTACTGGTTCAGGTACGCTGGGCAGTAAATTTACTTGGCCAGTTTCACAGATTGCAGGTTTACATGCTGGAAATCACACCAAGATCTTCAAGATACATCTCATGTGTAACTACTGCCTGTAAGCACGTGATACAACTCATGGACTGCCTGTCATTCTCTCACTGTGAGAAAACCACTGCAAGCACACACTTAGCAACTAAGTAAATACATAACAGAACATGCAGACAACCTTCTAAAACAATTCCCCTTGATATCCCTCAAACATGCCTGGCACTACCTCTAAACTTCTTCTGACATCATTCACAGTATCATTTAAGAAAAATACTCCTCTGCAGGTTGACAAAGTTTGGTACTGTTGGCCCCTAAACAGTAACATGCCCTCAGACTGAAACACTGCTGAGCTGTGGGAGGGGACCGTCCCAGAGATGAGTGCTCTTTAACAGGGGAATCAGTGAGATGCAGAGAAATTAGGCATGGCCCCTATAGCAGAACAAGACCAGAATGAGTAAAGGACAGACAGTAATGAGTCTTAATTACCACACTAAACTGATAAAGATCACTTAGTATCGACTCTCTCCCTATGCCAAGAATTAACACAGCCTCTATCATCTTGCTAATGCCATCTCATCTAAGTACAACTTGCACTTTTACTATTAGTCATGGTCTTGAGTTCTACGGCATCTAACAAAACTTGGGTCTTTGCTTAAATGGATACTCTTCTGGAGCCTTTAATGGATTCTCAATTAACAAAATTCTTACAAATAAAGGCTACATATCATAACAAACAGACAATTCGTCAAGGTATTATAAAGGTTTTTCCCACAGATTTCTTTATCTGACTTCAGAGAGTTTAGCAAAGCCTATTCCATAAAGAAGGACTATAGCTGGGACAGATGAATACATACTAAAAAGGTTTTGACGACCAAAGTAGCAGAAGAAAGTACCCCCCAGACCACAACACCCAAAGCCTTGGACTCCTTATCAGGCAGCAATATGGAACGTTGCAGTCATGCTTGTGATCTACACTGGTCTGAAAATGTCACACAGAAATCCTGGAAGCACAGTCAGGATGCTGCTGGGCTCTTTATTGATGGGGGTGGGTCATGGATGCAGAAAGCACTGACCTTTTTAAAAGCAGGAGAACAAGGGTCTGAGTGCCTTCAAGCCACAGGGATGGTATCCTTAAGAACAACTTCTATTAGGGAGCTGGGATGACACAGGGCTCCTCACACTTCCCCCCCAAATGCTGTTTAAGTCTCTTTTGAAGGCAAGAGATGAGCTACAGACCAGTCCAAAATGGACTGGGGGGGTATAAAGGGCAGGGATAGCTTATTGTCTTTATCTAACTGAAATGCAATGACGTCAGTTCCCTCTGAGGAGCCAGACGTGAAACAACAACACCCTCATTATGCTAGTTCCAGCAAAGTGTGACCTGTAGCCATACAATGCTACTTTGGGAAGTGGGGTCTGTGGTCAGGAAGGATATATCCCCATGATGATGCACGCCATTATGGAATGCGTTAGTTACATAAACACATTTGCCCCCTCCACCCAACAGCATGCCCCCTCTCTCTAGCAAACAATTAACTGTAACTCAAGAAAAGAAATTGAAGAGGAACCCAATAGCTCAAGCTGAATGGATAGTAGACCCACCTGCAGGGAGTACAGAGAAGAGACATAGTAAGAATGTATCAGTAAAATCTAATAACAAGGATCATCCTTGATGGATCCTATGCTTAAGCTGAATCCAATACTTTAATGCCACCCAGGTGGAAGAAGCTGGAAAATTATATCAGAATCAGCAAGAAATATGCATGGTGTGAAACACCTAAATAGAAAACTCAACTCCACAGGCTACAAGCCAAGAATTTGCCTTTAAAAGCTACATCATGAGCCCAAGGCATTACAATATTAAAGACCATAAAGGGTGAGGTAACAAGCACAGAAATCAGCTAGTCTAAACAGAAGCAGGCTCAATTACCACCTGGACTAGAAAGCAGGATGAACACTGGAAAAGAGAAATAAATTAGTTTTCACAAAGCTGGCTAGCTGAATTACCCACTACCTAACCACATAACACCAGGAAATGAATAGCAGTCTATCTGCACCTGCAACAGCTGCTCCTAGGGTCTAACCACCCACAGAGTAAGGGGACCCATTATTTCTTCCTATAGAAAAAGGGAAAAGTACTCTCACAGGGACATAAACCACATTTTTAGGAGAAGAGGAAGAGACAGTCACGGTTAGTTGTATGTCAAGTGCCAGAATCCGCCATATCACATACACACTCAAGTCTCTCAACAACAGGTACTGTTATGACTCTGTCATAGCCCATGTTGGTGTGATTGACTTGAGACGTATCTCTCTGGACTATATGAAGAGACATGATTGAGCTCACTGATTATGTGTCCCAGGCAGGTATGTCCCTAGCCTTAAGCAACATTCTGCTGTCACCCACAATGATGCTTCAATGTTGTTGTTGTTGTCTTTCGGCTTTTCCCGGTTGGGGGTCACCACAGTGGAACTCCGGTCCACTAATGATTGGCAGTAGATTTTCACGAACGCCGAGGTGCCAGCTCGACGTTCAACCTTCAACGAAGGCACGCCCTTTTACACATGTCTTTCGAACGCCCAGCTAACTGCGGGGAGGACATGCAGACTCCACAAAGAAGGCACTCCCCGCACTCCAGCCGAGAATTGAACGGGAGAACCTCTTGCTTTGAGGCAACAATGCTACCGCTGCACCACCACGGAAGTGCAAACAGAAAATAATCGGCTTAGTTTCTGGTGCCATTCCAGGGGGATCCAGTACCTGACAGCCTGGGAAGATATAACCACGATGTTTTGCCAGAGATGGCCTACATCTGCCTCACCTGGGCTTCAGGCTTATGGCAGAGGCTCTTGCCTCCCCCATAGTGTCTTTTTTAGGAAATGCCCTGATGTCGATAAAACCAACATAAAAATTTCAACAAAAAGCAAATTAAAGGTCATGCTGCTAAACAATAGGAGTCTAAACATGAAACTGCACTTATTGCAAGCATTCTTAACCCTGGAAAATGCTGACATCTGTGCAGTCACAGAAACCTGGTTCACAGCAGTGAAGATTGTCCCAGTCTTACCTGGTTACTCATCCTATCATACATTCAGACCTCAAACTGTGGGCAGTAAAGCTAAAGGAGGTGGAGTTTCAATATACATTAAAGACATACACACCTCCAGGCTGGTCAAACAGTATGATACACAGGAGACACTCCAGGTGCAGTTAACCATTGACAAGACCCCTATTCAAATCATAGCTAACTACTGGCCCCCAAATCTGACTCAAGTTGCCCAATCCACCAATTTGGACCTGTTCGAATCTATGAAGACTCAAGCCTTTACCCTGATCCTGGGTGCCTTTAACATCCCAAACATAGATTGGAAGAACTACTCATGCCAGAACACAAATGCCCAGAGATTCCTCGATTTTGTCAATGCAAATGCCTTGGAACAGCTAGTAGATACTCCCACAAGAGGTGATAATATCTTGGACTTGATATTAACCAACATGAGTAACCACTGAAGCATCCCTATAGTATCATCCTCTCTGGTAAGATACAACCATAAAGAGGTCACTTTCGAAGTCAGCATCTCCCCCAACCCATCTCTAGCTAGGATCAGACATAAAAACTTCTCCACAGCCGACAGGTCCCTCCCCCTCTGTAGGAACTGGCACCAATATCTAAAACTACACCAAAGCACTATACAAGCATTTATATAGATGCATGGAATCAGGAATACCCGGCAGGACTAAATTATCCTCTGCAAGGAAGAGTACACCTGTCTGGTAGACATCTGCAATAAATAAACTCTATAACAAAAGGAAACAATTGCTGTCCAAGACCAAGAAGGAGCATGTGCCCAATTGGAAACAATGTTTCCTTAGCCTGAACAAGCAAATAAGAGCACTAGTGAAATCCTCCAAAGCAAACTTCGAGTCCAAATTGGCCACATCTACTAGAGACAATCATAAGGCCTTCTTCACATATGTCCGCAACCTCAAAGGAAGCACCCAGATCTGTTCAGAACTGGTGGTGAAGGACACCATATATACAAATGCCGTAGATATAGCAAAATTGCTGGTTGACAGATTCAGTGAAAACTTCACCCCTCTGTCCCCCCATCACTAAATCAGGACATCCCCAGTACCTGCCCTCTTCCCCTTATATCTAGGGAACAGGTCACCACTGTTCTCTCAAAGGCAAAAAATACAGCCTCCATGGGACCCGATAACATACTAGGCTGCATCCTACATGATCTCAGTCAGGAACTTGCAGCACCATTAGGCACTCTATTCAACCAAAGCCTGAGTACCAGCTTTATCCCAGCTGAGTGGAGGGCAGCCACTGTCATCCCTTTACACAAAGGTAGAGCATCCACCGATCCGGGAAATTATAGACCCATCAGCCTAACTAGCCTGATATGCAAGGCCATGGAATGGATTATCATGGACCTCATTAACAAGGATACTGGCAACCTCCAAACACTCGATCTCACACAGTTTGGCTTCGTCAAGGGGAGATTATGTCTGCTAAATTCAGTCAACTTCTTTGATACAGTCATCAAAGCCATGGACAAGAGGAAGACAATACACACCACCTACCTTGACCTGGCCAAAGCTTTTGATACTATTCCCCACTTGGGTATAATAGATAAACTCTCTCAACTATGCATCAATCCATATGATATCAGATGGATAGCAAACTGGCTCACTGATGGAACCCACCTACTCAAAATAGGGGAAGCCACCCCAAGCAGCAGACCCGTAACAAGCGGCATACACCAAGGTACAGTCTTGGGGCCTCTGTTATTTGGGATATACTTTTCTGAGGTGCAAGCCAAAACCAGTGGGCTATGGCTGACCAAGTTTGCTGATGACTGCAATCTGGGTGCTGTCATCTATTCCCCTAGTGATGCAGACATCCTCCAACAGGGTCTCACTCAGAAAAATGACTGATGCTAGAAACATGGCCTCAAGCTGAATACCAAAAAATGCATCATCATCCCTTTTCGGGAGAATGACGTCCCCACAAATTATCACATTAATAACAATGTCCAAAGCATGCAATCAGTCGTGAGGGATTTGGGCACCCAGGTTGATAGCAACCTGACTTTTCACCACCACGTTGCTTCAGTTGTATGGAAAGCCTTCTACATGGTCCACCTCATAAGTAAGGGTAACTCATCCAGGGAAAAGGAGGTCATAAAATCCCTGTATTCTTCCCGTATAAGGCCCAATATTGAGTACAACACCCCTTTTGGCATGTACCTCGCAAAGCACATGCAGCAGTTGGAGAGACCACAGAGGTTCCTCACCACGAGAATCCAGGGCCTCAAACATCTACCACACAGATAGGCTAAAAGTTTCATACAGACTCCTTAGAGATGACCTCTCTCTGGCATACAAGGTGATCACAAACCCCAACTTGCATATCTGCAAGTCAAGCTCCATTCGAGTAACTCGCACGCACAGCCTCAACCTGGTCTGTCACATCAACAGGATTCGTTGGTGGGACAGATTTGTGCCCCAGAGACTCCCCCATCTATGGAATAAACTCTCTCTCCACATCAAGCAGAGTACCTCTTTAACCCTTTTTAAGCACAACCTGGATTCCACCCGTGTCCTGCTGGACAAGGGCATCGGGTGCTGACTTGTCTAAACATGGGCTAAACTTTTGGCTAAGCTTGTAAAGGCCTCAGGGCCAATAGCCTAGTAACCTCTTATGTTCCTCTGATCCTATAAGGGTGCCCTACCAATGGGAGCAGGGAGGGACCCTGGCATGCTACCAGGACACCCAGAAAAAAAACGGAGCTGGTATGAAGGGGGATTACTCCCAAATCATAAGGCAAAGGACCTGAAAGACAACAGACACATCTATCAAATAAAAAGATCGAGAGTCCCTAAGGAGAGGATTCCAAATGAGGAGACAGAAGCAGCCTTTATTATGAGGAACTGCCTAACCACCTGGGACAGAGTACCATCCTGCTCACTGACAGTGACCAAAGGCAGGACTTGCCATAGTCTATATACGGAGATGAGACCCAAGTAACAAGCACTTAAATATCCCAGATTACTGCTGCAAGCTGGCTGAGAAAGTAGCACACACCACCTCACACTGTTAAGAACTGCTCCCATATGAGCAAATGAGGTAATTTTTTTCCAGAGCAGTTCCTGCTTCTTTGCTGCAAAATCCAGACTGTAATGTAGAACCCAGGAGAGAATTCTCACTCCTTTGAAGGTGCTAGCTGAAGTGCCAGAGTTCATTTTGCTTTAATACATTTGTTGTTTGGCATTCTGATAATTTTATTATTTTATTGCACTGCTGTTCAACTCATGAGAGAGGAACCCTGGCAAAAGGCAATGCAGCTAAGCTTTTTGTTTATTTTACATATTTAGACTTATTAATCAAGTAAGTGGACTGATCATGGGACCACTTCAGCCATGACCCAGGCCACAGGCAGTACAAATAAATAGATAAGAACAAATGTGTTACAACAGTGTATAAAGCTTTTTACAAAGCAAGACACTTTTACAGTGGAGGCAGTTTGGAGCTATACAGTACAATTTTATAAAGCAAATAATCTTTACAAAGACATTCATATCAGTCAAAAAACTCCAGCTTTACTCTGTAGCATATCGCCTATTCCGAGGGGATTTCTGCCTAACATATAAAGCTATGTCAACCCAGAGCTGTTGGACATGCTACACCTAATGAAATCCAAATCCCTCCGAGCTACATGCTCTAGGGACCTAAATCTTGTCACCACAATAAACAGGACATGCTGGAGAGATAGATTCCTATCCCAGAGATTTTCAACACTCTGGAACAAGCTACCCATCTATGTCAAGCAAAGTTCCTCATTAGCACTCTAATAAAAATCTTGATGAGTCTATGGGAAATAGGATATACACCCCGGGGATCACTTCTGTGGCTCAGCTCAACAGTGGCACAGGAAAATAACTTTTGTGGGTGGCCCTTGGACTGATAGCCTAGTACCTACCTATGAACCTATACATATGATACTTCAGACTTGGAATTCCATGATTGTGAATATACAGTGGCTATGCACACATTTGCATACTTGCTATTTTAATCCATGTACTATTTACACATTAATATACAATGAGTTCTGAGGGTCACCATAATGAAGGTATTAAAGAGCTCAGATGAAGAATCTAGATGGTGTTAGGACTGGGCATCATTTCCCCCTCACTTAAATGAATAGCAATTCCAGTTAGATCAAGAAAGGGTACTTAGCCCTCAGCATCAGTATTCACTCTTGACCATCAATGGAGTTTAGGGTCATTAAATTATGCCATCCCTCTTAAAAGGCCAATGAGCAGCACAGAACATAAACTTCCCTAGGAGGGGATATAACGAGCAAAACCATTCTTCAAACTCTTTGTTCCACTAAGAAGGGAAAGCCAGTCACAATCCAATTTGGGAATCCTGCTTAGTTAAGTAAGTGACAGTTGCACAGTTTACAGACAGAAAGAGAGGGCATCAAACAGAAGACTACAATGCGAAGATCATTATCAGCTGAGAATCGTAAGCCTCTGTGCTAAACTGCCAAGTAAAAGGGCATACAACAAAAAAGGCTTGACCCATACACATGATGACATCTTCTAGGGTATCTCCACTATTAATGTCAGGTAATGCATAGACCCTCTCCCACCAAGGGCTTGAGGTCAATGGGAGCTCAGAGGAGAAGTCATGGGAACATTCCCTATGAGGACAGGCACAGAAAAATCATTAAGTGCTCCCAGGTGAATAAAATGAAAAAGTGAAGTAGTTACGGTCTACTAACTTAGAAAATTAAACTTTTTGGGTACCTCCTGAATGGAAGTGCAGACAGGAATGCCTTTGATACAGTCTGAAAAAAATGAAAGATTTTTATTCAAACAGGGAAAGCAAAAATCATAAACTTGCAAAAAGGTGCAAACAAAAAATCCTAATGGTCACCACAGTTAGTTTAAACAGTCAGGGGTACTTCCCTAACTAAGGAGAAAGGGGAAGGGAAATACTTCTAACCATTTGAAGGTGCTTGTAGGCCAGCAGAAGCCAAAACCACAAGTTACTCATTTACACAAGCTCACAAAACAGCAGCTGTGGCACGTTCCCCTGGTATTTGTACACACAAGTCTCTGAGCCACAAGGCATAAGTGAGCTACTGGTTTGGGAAGCAGAAACACATGACACTGAGCTAGAAATTGTTGATACAAGCTAACTGTCCAATTCTATTATGCTTCTTTCTTCTTTGGTTCTGTGTATATACCCTTTTGTCACATGCACCCGACAGCCTGCAAACTGAATGATACCAACTGTTTGTTAAAACTGTAAAAACAGAAATGCAGTTTTCCTTCAATAACAGGTGTCCAAGTGACTCACAGAGCAAGCTCCATAACAGTACATGGAAAATCACACTTAGAAAGTAAAAGATACTGGTACTGATGGCAACACTTTTTCCATGGTAATTACTTCTGAGTGATAAGCTGGCTCATGGTTGATGCCTTTGCCTCAGAGGTCCAGAGTTCAATCCTGTCTTCCAGTTATTATCAGTCTGGAGTTACAGTGTTCTCAATGTGTTGACATGAGACCTTTCTGAATATCCTGATGTTCTTCGTCTCCCATTGCTGCAGTCCTGACATAAGGGTATTCCGCTGCCCACCATCGGCCCAAATACCAAAGGGCTAGAACCGGCGTCGGTCATCGAGACTGACATCAGTACTTGCCAGTATAAATGCGCATGACCGACGCCATAACCTCAGTCTTTCTTGCCGCATGGTCCCTAAGCAGAAGCAGCATTTGCAAGTGCCGTTCGGCATTCTGGAATTGTCGGTTTTCGAGTTTCAGACCGGAGACCAAGTTGGGCTAAGTACCCCTTTGGGGACATTTTTGTCTTTTTCTTGCCTCAGTATTGACGGATGTCAGAAAAAGTTAATAACTGTATTTCTTGTGGGAAACAGATTCCTCATAGGGATTACCATTCACTCTGCATTCCTTGTTTAGGGCCTGAGCACGACGTTGTTGGGTGTCGCTTTTGTGCTACTTTTAACAAACGTACTATTAAACGTCGGTTAGACTGTGCTAGGCTAGTGTTTGGTAAACATTGTAATTATAACATGCCATCGGATTCTCCGACGACTGGTTCTTCTAAGAAACGCAAAGAAAAGTCTTTGCGGTCCAAACAGGATGAGGGCCACTCCGGACGCCGGTTCTGTAGTACCACTGGCTACTTCAGCGGCTCCTTCTGAAAGTTTACCTGAGTCTCAAGGGGAGCCTTTGTTACTGCAGGAAGTGGCTTCTCCTGTGTTAGGCCAGGCTGAGGGTGCTTCTCTGATGTCAGTGGTTCCCTCCCCTCATAGGGTAGTTAGGCCTCCTCCTTCTCATAGCAAAGCCCATTCTAAGTCTAAGTCTGCCCCTGTTGGTGCATGTCCCCAGGGTCCAGCTCCTAGGAAGCACATGTTAAAGATGGCTGAAGATTTGATTACTTTAATTAGGGGTTCTATGCCCCCTAAGAGGCCCAGGGTAGAGCCAGAGTTGGAGGGTTTGGTTCAGTCTTCCAATGAGTCAGATTCCTCTGTAGAAGAACTTCAGGATTTCCCTCCCTATTCTGATTCGGAGGCTGAGGACTCTACTCCCTCTGCGTCCCCTCCAGAAGATTTTTCTTTCTCTGAGACCTTGCATTCCATGAGGGAACATTTCAAATGGGAGGGCCAGGATTATTCTGATTCCCGTAAAAGACAGAGAATTCTTGTTTTTGCCTCAGCATAGACCCTTGGCTATTCCCCCTGTACTGGATGTTGTTCAGGATGTGTTTTCTGAGGCTGCCCTTAACCCAGATTCTCTGCCTCCTGCCCCGGTTAAACCAGACAGATACTACAGGGTTCCGGAAGCTCACAAGTACTTATATAAGAGTCCTAGGGCTGATCCAGAAACTATTACTCAAGGCCCCAAAGGAGTTAGGGCTTCTGTGGTTAAGAATCAAGTTCCTCTGGACAAGGATGCTAGGGCCCTGGATAGGTGGGGTAAAAAACTGTATACCTCTTCTACTTTGGCTATGAGAGCTTTAAATTGTCAGTTTCATATGCTTCGGTATCAAAATTATTTGCTGGGCCAATTGAAATGTAAAGTAGATGCTTTAGCTGAAGGTATTGAATGTCAGGAGCTTCAGGATTTAGTGCATGCTTCAGACCAAGTTGGTAAGCATTCTTTGCAGTGTGGTTTTGATGCTTTACAGGCTTCTTCCAAGGTGGCTGCTACTAGTTCAGTCATTCGTAGGCATGCTTGGCTTAAAGATCAGACCTTGTCAGAGCATGTTAAGGCTCGAATTATGGATGCTCCTCTACAATCTGATGTTCTTTTTGGTCCTCCAGTAGAGTCAGTTTTGAATAAAATGGAGGAAAAAGCTAAGTCTATGCAGACAGTTAAGGATTTTTTACAGGTTCAGCCCCCTAAGTTCAGTAGGAATTGGCCTGCTAAGGGTTGGTCTTTCCCCTCTTGATTATCAGTCTAGGGGCAGGTCGGCGAGGTAGGGGTAGGGCTTCCTCTCAGGGCCCTGTTACTTCTAGGTCTTTGAGTTCTTCTACCCCTTCTGCTGGGGAGGGCAGGGGTCAGTCCTTTCGGAAACAGACCCAAGGACCCGTGTCTTCATCTGCCGGACTCTGCCTTGCTGGCAGCCCCTCTGGGAGGAAAACTGAGATTTTTCAAAAGGAATTGGCATTTGGTTACCCAAGACAAATGGGTATTGGACATAATAAATCGAGGCTACAAATTTTATTTTCACACATTCCCTCCTTTCAAAGGTATGCCGGATGTGCCTCGTCAGCAAAACTGGAAGCAGACTCAAATTTCTTCTCTGCTTCAGTTGGAAGCAATACAGGAGTACCTTCTGCAGAAAGAGGCAGGGTTTTATTCCCGTCTTTTCTTAGTGCCAAAGAAAGGAAATACTTGGAGACCAATTCTGGACTTGTCCATTCTAAATACCTTTCTGGAAATTCCAAAATTCAAGATGTTAACACTGCAACAGCTGTTACCTATGCTGGGCAAAGATCACTGGATGGTGACTCTGGATCTCAAAGAGGCCTATCTTCACATTCCTATCAGGCCCAGTTGCAGGAAACTCCTGAGGTTTCGGAATGGGAATTTGCATTATCAGTTCTCTGCATTGCCCTTTGGCTTGTCTACTGCACCCAGGGTATTCACGAAAGTCCTGGCTCCAGTAATAGCTTTTCTCAGGCTAGCTGGAATTCAAATTTATCCTTATCTGGACGACTGTTTGATTCTGGCTCAAGGCAAGCACAAACTTCTTCAACATCTGCAGTATGTAATGACAGTTTTCAGATGCCTAGGGTATTCTGTGAACGAAATAAAGTCCAGTCTAGTACCCTCACAAGAGATGTGTTTTCTGGGTGTGAAACTGAATACAGCTGCTCAGATGGCATTTCTTACCCCGGACAAACAAAGGAATCTTCACCTATACTTCCAACAGCTATCAGTAATGTCCAGGCTGACTGCAAGGACAGTCCTTCAAGCCTTGGGGTTCATGGCATCTTGCATTCTAGTACTTCCCAATGCCAAACTGCATATGAGGAAGCTACAATGGTATCTCAAGAACGTTTGGACTCAACACTGCCACGATTTGGACACTGTCATTCGGATCCTACCTTGCATTCAGCGAGAATTTCTGTGGTGGGCTCAGGAATGTCACCTAAACAAGGGGCTCTCTGTGACCCAACCAGAGGCAAGTCAGATATTAACGACAGAGTCAGCCTGGGTAGCTCATTTCAGAGGAAAATGGATTCAAGACCTTTGGGCCCCAGAGCTACTTCACTTGCATATCAACATGAAAGAGATGCTGGCAGTTCAATTTGCCTTGGAGGGATTCAAAAGCTTACTTCAACCAGGACTGGTGTTGATTCGAACAGACAACACGACGGTCATGTGGTACATCAACAAGCAAGAGGGAACTCATTCTTACCCTCTTTGCAGACAAGCAATGCTGTTGTGGGAAACTGCTTTGAATCTTCACATCACTCTTCGAGCACAGTTTCTGCCAGGAGCACAAAATTCTTTAGCAGATGTTCTGAGCAGACAGATTGTGGATCCTCACGAATGGAAATTGGACCCTCAGGTATTTCTTCAGTTGACAATGGCTTGGGAACTCCGGACATAGATCTGTTTGCTTCTCCTCTGAATTTCCAACTGCCACTGTTTTGCACAAGGCTATTTCATCCAGCCTGGAAAATAGATGCACTATCCTTCAGTTGGAGCAACCTTCACGTGTATGCTTTTCCTCCTTTGCCTCTTCTTCCACAGGTGCTGTTGAAAGTCAGGAGGGACAAGCCTTGCATGATCCTTATAGCACGGATTGGCCTCGTCAGCATTGGTACCCTCTGTTGAGGAGCTTGATTCATGTACCACCTTGGCCATTGCCACAGATTCCTCATTTATTGTCGCAGGAGAACAATCATTTTCTCAATGTCAGGGTGAACTCCCTGCGCCTGACAGCCTGGCGCATTCTGTTTTAGAGAAGGAGGACCTTCAGCTCCCTCAACAAGTTTTGGATGTTATTTTGGAAGCCAGGCATCCTAGTACTAAAAGTTTATGCTGGTAAATGGAAGAGATTTTTCTTTGGAGTTCAGCTAAAGGCTTTGATGTCGAATTGCCTAATTTGAGTTGTACATTGCAATATTTGACTGTTTTATTGGACAAGGGTGTGTCCTTCTCTTCTGTAAAAGTGCATGCTGCAGCTATTTCTGCTCACTATGATTGTGACCCTCCTTTATTTTCACATCCATTGGTTAAACAGTTTCTTAGAGGGGCAAAGAATATCAGACCCCAGCTCCTACTCCTACCTGGGATCTTAATTTTGTTTTGGAAAAGCTGACTCTGCCTCCTTTTGAACCTGCAGCTACAGCTGAATTGCAGTTCTTGTCTTGGAAGACTGCTTTTTTGTTGGCTATTACTTCTGCTAGAAGGGTATCTGAATTACAGGCCCTCATGGCAGTGGAACCTTTTCTGATTTTTCACAATGACAGGGTTTCCTTCGTACTAATCCTACTTTTCTGCCTAAAGTGATTTCTAATGTGGCATTGAACCAGTCTATACATTTGCCTACTTTTTATGCTAACCCCCAAAATGACGGGGAAAAAGTTTTGCATTCTTTGGATGTACATAGGCAGTTGAGGTATTATTTGAGCAGAACCAAAGAGTTCAGGAGTTCTCAACAATTATTTGTTTCTTTTGCTTTGACTTCACGAGGGAAAGCTGTCTCGAAACAAACTATTTCCAAGTGGATTAGCCATTGTGTTGCTTTTTGTTACTCTCATCATGGTGAGGATGTTCCAGTTGTGATCAGGCCTCATTCTACTAGGGCTCGTCTACTGCTTTGTGAGAGGGGTAGCTACTAAAGACATTCTAGAAGCAGCTACTTGGAGTTCTGTACATACCTTTACAAAACATTATCATTTACCTCTTTATTCTAGGTCTAGGGCTGGGTTTGCCACTGCAATCTTACAGGGCATGTCAGCAGCTCCTACTGCTATTTAGTTGACCAGCCTCCCTTTTTCCGTTGCTCTGGGATTCTACCCTTATGTCAGGACTGCAGCAATGGGAGATGAAGAACATAGTACAGTTTTGTACCTACCATAAATGTAGATGTTCGAGGATCTCCATTGCTGCAGTCAACCCTCTCCCTCCTTCCCCTTTTTCTTTTAGGTTGAGGTTTGGGTGGTGTTTTTGCATTCTGACGTCTGAGGCAAGAAAGACTGAGGTTATGGCGTCGGTCATGATGTCAGTCTCGGCGCCCGATGGTGGGCAGCGGAATACCCTTATGTCAGGACTGCAGCAATGGAGATCCTTGAACATCTACATTTATGGTAGGTACAAAACTGTACTTTTTCCCCTACCTGTCAGAAACATATTGGCTGATTGACAATTGTATCTGTAAATGCTCATGTGAGGCAGGCCATAGTTAAAAGGGGTTCACAGTGGATCAATTCATTTACTTACTTAGTAACTATAAATAACATGTTGAAGACTAGCTCCTTGCCACACTGTACCAGAAAGCCAGTCAAACACTAGTCTTTTAATTCTAAAGAAGTGGTCATGAGTGCGTTAAACATAAGCCTACAATGTTGAATTCAAAGTAAATGCCTTTTTTACTGTGAGATCTTGAAATAACCAGAGCTCTCATTCTCTTTGCAATCTATTCTTTGTATCATAAAAAGTGGAAATACTGCCAGTTATAAAAAGCAGAAGTTAAATTTCATATAATACTGCTTGCTCACCACAAGCTGATACACCCTGGGCAGACATCCAGTACTGCCACCATCAGCAATGGTAACCATGGTAATAATATGGCACAAACACATAAGCATCCCCTGATTCATAGTCTTACTAATGTTTCCATTTCCGATGTGGACAAATTGGTGAAAGTGGAGAACACTGATGGTAGATCATGCACTGGGTGTGGACAGCAGACACATGCCTGTGGACAGAAACAAACGCCCCAAGTCCCACAGTCTTTTAATGCTAACAGTTCCTGGCTAGACTTCTAAAACTCTGTCTGTGCTGGCATCATGTGTCACATCCACTTTCAGCAAGATATTTCAAATCAGCTAGAATACCGTCATCAAAGATAAGATAAACTGCAAAATTGCTTAAATGTGCATGCTCAGTGTCAGCTTTCATGTAATTCAGACTTTATCATGGAAATTACACATTTATTCTGCCATCATGCTACAAATGTTAATACAGACCTGTTAAGAAACAGAACAAGTCATCTACCCACAACATTACAGGGACTGCTTCCTAGTAATTACTAACTCACTCAGTGTTTGAGGTTAACAAAAGCAAAATGAATCGCTGAAACAGAGGAATTTCTAAACTTCTAGGGCTGGTGAGGCTGATTAGATACTCAATGAGGTAGAATAAAGGTAAAAAGCTGTCACAGAGCCAAAAGTGCTTTAGTGCACTAACTCAGCCAGTGTCGAAGGTGTAGCGTAATGCAACAAGTGACTGATGTCTGAGCAGCAGACCCAGCATTAGTGCAGAGGGCCAGGACAGTTAGGACTGAGAACCAGAATGGTCTCAGGCAGCTCTCATGGGGGAGGAGTTTCAAGAATGTACTCTAATGGGTGCTAGAAAGTTAGCATGAGGAGCATACCTGCAGGCTGAGTGTGAGTGAGCACAGTACATTCAAGGTAAGCAATGAAGGTATGGAGATGCCAATAAGGACAGCACCTACATTCACTGCATATACAGTAAACAGGGACAAACTGGGTCATAACAGCATAAATAAAAACTCCTTATCAGCTGCATATGACAACCAACCTGCACTTGACTGCCCAGCACTAATATCCCATGGAAAGGAAGCACCCTATACACTAGATAAAGCAGGGTGCTGGCTATAAGTGTTTGGAGACAGGTGCAAGACTGTTAAAAATAGTAAAGATAAAAAAAAACAACTGTGGTAGCACCCCCTTGATAACATTGTGGTAATGCACAGCAGATAGCATATCCAGTTCCACATGGCAAAAACTACCAAGGTGAACCCTTACTACCAGTTCAACATAAATATATTCATAGACAGGGCCAGTGTTAGCATTTTGGGGACCTCCAGCAAATATCAAGTTGGGGGCCCCTGGGCACTTCCAGTCTATCACCCTCTCACTGCCACTTATTCTATCCATTCTTTTTTCTCATGCTGCAAACTTTTAGAAATAATACACTCAGACTTGACCTGTAGCTAGAATGCTCTTACTTTACAACAAGCCTATGTACCACACTGTAAGGGTTCATTTCACAAAGGGACATTCACAGTTGCTGCATTTACATGTAAGAATGATACATTAGAACAACTCTATGTGCAGGGCTGGACTTAGGTGAAATGGAGCCCTGGGCACTGCCTACTGTTTCAGCACTCTCCCCAAAATGCACACACACACACACACACACACACACACACACACACACACACACACACACACACACACACACACACACACACACACACCCTCCAGTGCTCCCCTCTGTTCCTTCCCATCCCAGGCACATTACTTTTTTCTTCCATTTTTCACATTTTACAATTCTCTTTAGCTTTTTTAAGAAGCCATAACTTTATATATGCTCTGAAGTGCTTTTTAATTTTTACACAGCCTTTTTATCCAATGATAGCTTGAATGGAAATTATGATTAAGGAAAGAAATTCAGTGTTGCTGTTCAGCTTTATTTCTCCTTGCATTCTTTCAACAGACCTTTCCTGACCAAGACAGCACAGTAATAACCATTTAGAAATAACTTAATTAAGCTGGTGCCCCCAGAAGCTATGGAGGTTATTGATGCTCTTAAGATGGATTCTAGAGCATTTTCCAACTTTTTAATCTGGCAGTGGCCTACACAAAAATCCTGAGTAAGAAGAAGTATTCCAGTCTTATTTTTTATTTCAGTGAAGAAAGTTGTGCTCAAGCCTTAATGTTCAAAGCTGAGAAAACAGCAGCTCATAATAAACTAACAAGTCAATTGTTGTTAGGATACACGGATCCTGTTTGGGAATACTGCCTGCCTCTCTAATCCCCAAAAAATACAGTCACTGCAAATGCATCTGGTGTTGGATTGGGATGAAAGCAGAGGTTCAAATGGTCATTGTCAAGTATTTCAAGTGACTGCTGAAATACATATACATGGCATGCCTCACTCTTCATCTCTAACCCTCAAAAGCAACCAACCTGTATACATGCCTGATGTGTGATTGCAAAGAAAGTGAAAAAAAAAACACAATAATGCTTGCAGTAATGTGTTCTACTTTGTTGGTACTAGAGAGTACCCCCCCCCCCTTATAGGAGCTAAGGTAACTTTCTTTGTACATTTCTAAGGTCCGTAAGAAAAGTAAATGAAAAAATGACCACACAGTCCCCAGCTCCCCACATAACTTACAGCAATTTTCTGTACATTCACATATGAGCATGGTCGGTTTTAGAATGGGTGCAAACTGAGATCAGAAGCCATTATCAATTTTATCCCAAACAGGGTCACATCACAGTCCTGTTCAGGTTAAAGAGTGTAATCAGTAAATTAAAGCATTTTTTTCTCGTCATTTTTTCTCAACCAGAAACAGCTTTTGTGGGGCCCCCACAGGGTCAAGGATGAATAAGGCACCCCCCCCCCGGTATCCATTTAAATAGTCGGGAAAGTGAGGCCCACCAGATTCCTATAAGATTCAAGTGCCTGCATGTTACTTTTGAAATTTAATTACTTGTTAGCTGCATTTTGTACTGACACCAAGAAGAATAAGGTGTAAACACCTCAGCAAGCTCCGGCCTGGTGCCCTGCAGAGTTCTACAGCAGCAGAGAGACAAAATAGATACTTTGGAGTGAATAAGTATCATTTTTCTGCATTTTATCACTGCCTTTAGCTAATTCCGCCTAAACTGCCGATTTTCTAGAGTTTCTGTGATTTAAAAAGCTATTTTATTGCCTGCACTTTAACAAAGTCATTTTTGTGCTTAAATTACCTGTTTAACTGTTGTAGGCTACACGCTCAAGTGTGACAGCCATTTCTGTGCATTTAAAGTTTTTTTTTATTGTATCTGCTTTATTTTCTGAACAAAAAAAAAAAACATATACTTGCTTTCCCACCTTTCTAAGCTAGTATAGTCCAGTTTTCAGGTTAGTGCTGAATTCAGGGCTGTGTTACAATTTTCTATGTTTGCCCATACTTTACTTGGATAGAAGGAAGTTTCTCTGTTCACTGTGAGAAAGGGAGCTTTGAGCAGCCTATCTGACCCTGGAGGAGTGGTTTCAGCCCAGAAATTAGTAGTTTATTGGCCATTTTGGGCTAATTTCTATCTCGTTCATTTCCCTGCTATAAAACCCGCATTTGCAAGGTTTTTGTGCTAGTATACAGCTCAGCAGGCTCCTGCCTGGTGCCCTGCAGAGTTCTACAGCAGCAGAGAGACAAAAGAGAGACTTTGGAGTGATTAAGTATCATTTTTCTGCATTTTCTTGCTGCCTTTAGCTAATTCCCCCTAAAACGCTGATTTTTTAGAGTTTCTGTGATTTAAAAAGCTTGTTTCAGCTACATATTGTAGTTATTTTACTGCCTGCACTTTAACAAAGTCGTTTTTGTGTTTAAATTACCTGTTTAACTGTTATAGGCTACACAGTCAAGTGTGATAGCCATTTCTGTGCATTTAAAGTGTTTTTTTTTTTATTGTATCTGCTTTATTTTCTGACAAAAACAAAACAAAAAAAATACTTGTTTTCCCGCCTTTTGAAGCTAGTATAGTCTAGTTTTCCGGTTAGTGCTGAATTCAGGGCTGTGTTACAAGTTTCTGTGTTTGCCCATACCTTACTTGGATAGAAGGAAGTTTTTCTGTTCACTGTGAGAAAGGGAGCTTTGAACAGCCTATCTGTCCCTGGAGGATCGGTTTCAGCCCAGAAATTAGTAGTTTATTGCCCATTTTGGGCTAATTTCTATCTCTTTAATTTCCCTGCTATAAAACCCGCATTTGCACAGTTTTGCGTGCTGGGCAGCGCCAGTTAGCTAGGGTATAACTATTCCTGGCTCCACAAAGTCTACTCTTCAATTCTTCCCTTGGAACTAGACAAACTTTCAACTTAAGCACTCAAACCATTTACTTCTCATACCGGCACCTGCTCAAAACTCATAGCAAGAACTAATAAACCTTAGCACTAGACCCCCCCCCCCCCATACTGTAGAGAAGGATAAGGCTCTCTATTCGACCTTACCAGCCAATCAGTAAAACAGCTCACTGTACCTATCCAGGCATGTCCAAAGGGCAGTTTCAGGTGTACTCTCCGGTTCAACTGGTGAATCCCGGCATTTTGAGGCAATGTTACAATTGCCTCATGTACACAGACAGCGCTCTCCTCCTTCCACCAAACACTAATATATGCGAGAGATGCAATTATACAGCCAAACTGGAGGCTAAGCTCTCTCAACCCAAGACTGGAGCAGGCAGTCTAGAGGAGAAGGGAATTACTTGCATCACACCACCAGTCTCACATAGACCTATGAAACCAGCACCGGCAAAAAACACACATAAATACACAAAAACATACTCGGAGGCTCTAACTAAAAATCTGCAGAAGCAACAGAGACCTCCAAAGCAGACATCCAAGCAACCTCCACCCCCCCAACACAAACCATGAAACACATACTTCACAAAACCAGTGTGCCACACAATCACAGCCCTTAAGGCAAAATAACATACCCAACACACTAATAATAGGTGACTCTATAGTCAGGCACACTGATGTCCCACTCACTAGGCTGAACAAGGAGAAGGTTACTGTTAGCTGGCTGTCGGGTGCCAGGATCCGCCGCATAGCACAAGCACTCAGGTCACTCCAGAAGAAGTACAAATATGACTCTGTCATTGTCCGTGTTGGTGTGAATGACCTGGGTCGTACCTCCCTGGACTACATGAAAATAGACATGGAGGTGCTCTCTGATCACGTAGCCCAGGCTGGTATGACCCTGACCCTGAGTAGCATCCTGTCCTCACCAAAAATGATACCACGGTATAGAGAAAAAATTATCAATTTCAATAATTGGTTAAGCTTCTGGTGTCATTCAAAGGGGATCCAGTGTCTGTCAGCCTGGGATTACATGCTCGACAAGCCACTCTGCTTTGCTAGAGACGGCTTGCACCTGTCACCCTTAGGCTTTCGAATACTGGCCAAGGCTCTTGCCACCCCCATAGTGCCTTTTTTAGGCAAGGCTCAAATGACAAACCCACTGTCATAAATAGCGCAAGTAACAAAAACCTGAGGGTAATGCTACTCAATGCCAGAAGTCTTAACCTGAAAATGCACAAACTCGAGGCACTCCTTAGTATGGAGAAAATTGATATATATGCAGTAACAGAAACATGGTTTAAGGCTCCAGAGAGCACCCCAGCACTACCAGGCTACAACTCATACCATACATTTCAGCCACAAAACCCGGACCGAAATACAAAAGGCGGGGGGGGTATCCATATTCATCAAGGATACCCACACCTCCAGGTTAGTGGCATAGCATGATGCTTCAGAGATCATCCACGTGCAACTAACAACGGGCAAAACTGCTATTCAAATTATAGCTTCCTACAGATCACCCACCATGCCCCAGGACCCCCACTCAGCATTCCTGGAAACACTGGGAAACATAAAGGTCTTACCAAACACCCTGATATTGGGTGATTTCAATTACCCAAACATTAACTGGGAGAACTACTCAAGTACAAACTGCCTTGTCCAACATTTCCTAGAATTTATAAACTCAAATGCCCTGGATCAACTGGTCAACACCCCCACCAGAGGTGACAACATATTGGACATGGTCATCACCAACATGGGCGACTGGTGTTCCACACCAGAGGTCAACCCTTCGCTGGTTAGATCTGACCATAAACTAATCACTCTGGATATCCACATTCCGCCACCACCCCCGGTCAAAGAAACCACCGTGAAAAATTTTTCAAAAGCAAACTTCACGTTACTTAAGTCCCAGGTGGGAAATTTCAAAGCCCCCATGCTAAAGGATAACGCTGTCCAAGCTGAAAAATGCTTTACTAATGCACACTACGGGCACCTACAAGAATGCATGGATCGTGATATCCCAAACAAAACCAAGACTCACTCCTCCAAGAAAAGGAAACCAGTCTGGTGGACCCCTGCCATAAACAAGCTATACAATAGAAGGAGGAAACTAGTACAGAAAAGAGTAAAATCCCAAGAAGGGAAGACATCCCTGATCAGTATCAGCATGAAACTACATTCCCTCATAAAATCATCCAAGACTAGCTTTGAAAGAAAAATTGCCATGGACTCCAAAGATAACCACAAGGCATTCTTTAGCTATGTCAAGAATCTAAATGGCAATTCTCAGATCTGCTTGGAGTTAGTGCAGAATGGCACAAAATACACTGAACCGACTGACATAGCCAACATCCTGGCAGACAGGTTCAGTGCAAACCTCACCCTCCTCTCACCACCAAAAGGGCCCATAACTATACCAGAAGAATGTAGTGCCCCTGAAATCACAGACACTCAGGTTAAAACAGCCCTCTCCAAAGCCAAAAACACAGCATCAATGGGGCCGGACGGTGTCCCAGGCTGCATCCTACATGAGCTCAAAGATGAACTAACCCCTCACCTAAACACACTGTTTAAACTCAGCCTCTCCACAGGCTACATGCCCACAGAGTGACGCACATCAATGGTTATTCCACTCCACAAAGGTGGAGCCACAACGGACCCTGGGAACTATCGCCCTATTAGCCTGACTAGCTTGGTCTACAAAGCTATGGATGCACATCATGGATCTCATTAACAGAGACATTAGAAACCTCCAAACACTGGACCCTACCCAGTTCTGCTTTGTTAAGGGCAGATCATGCCTCCTAAACCCGGTGGACTTCTTTGAGACAGTTACCAAGGCTATAGATGAGGGAAAGGTGGTCCACACAGCCTACCTAGACCTTGCAAAGGCCTTCAACACCATTCCCCACTCAGGTATTATAGACAAGCTCACCAGCCTGAACATAAACCCCAATGTCACGAGATGGGTTGCCAACTGGCTCACGGACAGAACCCACATGGTAAGAGTTGCGGGAGCGAGGTCTGACTCCAAACCAGTTGCAAGTGGAGTTCCCCAGTGCTCAGTCCTAGGACCCCTCCTGTTTGGCATATACTTCTCAGAGGTACAGGCAAGCACAGGAGGACTATGGCTGACTAATTTCACAGACGACTGCAAACTAGGGGCTATAATTGACTCTCCGGCTAACACAGACATCCTCCAGAAGGGTCTCACTGAGACAGATACCTGGTGTCAAAACCATGGCCTCAAGCTAAATGCCAAAAAGTGCTTAGTCATCCCCTTTGGAAAAAACAAAAAGTACCCACAAACTACCACATACGTGGTATCCCCCTAAATACCAAAGACGTAATAAGGGATCTGGGGACCCAAGTAGATAGTAACCTCTCCTTTGATAATTACATTGCCAAAGTGGTTAGAAAATCCTTCTATGTGGCCCATCTAATCACAAAAGTGTTTGCATCCAGATCGAAAGAGGTCATTGGGCCCCTCTATGCATCACTCATCAGACCCATCATAGAGTACAATGCCCCATTTGGTATGTACCTTACAAGACACCTGCAACAACTGGAAAGACTACAGAAGTACCTCACCAAGAGGATCACTGGCCTCAAGCAGATGTCCTATGCAGCTTGACTGAAGAAACTCCAGCTGTACTCGGTTGCATACCGCCTACTCATAGGTGATCTCTGCCCGACATACAAGGCCATATCCAACCCAGAATTGATGGACATGCTCCACCTAAAGAAAACCATATCCCCTCGAGCCACATGCTCCAGGGATCTAAACCTCACCACAACAATAAATAGGATGTGCTGGAGGGATAGATTCTTGTCCCAGAGACTTCGCATGCTGTGGAACAAGATTCCAGTCTACATTAGGCAGAGCTCCTCGCTAGCCCTCTCCAGGGATCACTTCAATGGCTCTGCTGGAAAGAGGCACAGGGAACTAATCTAAGGGGGTGGCGAAAGCCAACACATTCTGGCTAGGCTTATAAATGCCTTCGGGCAGATCGTCTAGTACCTACCTATGAACCTATGAATCTTTTATTGTATGTGTGCACTGATAAAAATCAGTGATGTTGTTACACACATGCACACGCACACGCACACACACACACACACACACACACACACACACACACATACACGTGACAGCAATGCTAGTTTTGTACTTATTTCAACAAATAGCAACACATTGTGCAACACTGGTACTGCTACACCAGATCGGTGAATGCTATTTAGCAGTCATCAAACAGCAGGGGTAAGTCACTTTTGTTTACCTCATTGAGGAGTAAATGAATACCTGTCTCTGTCCCTGATTTCACAAATATTCCCTGATTTTGCCTCATAACTTTGCCCCATCCTTCCTAAAAAAAATGTTATTTGCTGGTAAATCATTCAAAATTACAGTCAGTCAATAAATCCAGACATCAGTTTTATAGTTCTTACTGTCCAAAAAATGCATATTGATGCAAAATGTGTTATTCTAGTACTTTTTTAGTGAAGTAGAGAAATATTTAAAATGTGTCCCTCATTTTGCGCCTTTATTTTGCTATTAGTTTTGTTATTGAGCAGAATTCTTCAACAAAGACATTGCAAGTTATAGTATCTGGTGTTCGTGTTCTGCCAGTACTTATTAAACTGCCTGAAAGAGAAACCATCCCTGACAATCAGAAGCATCAGCTCTTCTTAATATCCAAGGTGTGCAGTGACATCAGTCATTCCTGGCTGCTGATTGATCTCTAGTGCTTACCTTGCTCATGTTCATTATCAGTTTTATCCTAACAGGGTCATATCACAGTCCTATTAAAGTTAAAGGGTGCAATGGAAAATTAATTCCTTTTTTTCTCCTTGTTGCTGGGCTCCCATACAGTCAAGGATGATTATGGGGCCCCTCTGCAGCCATGGGTACTGCTACCTAAAGCTAGCTATGTTGTTAGTTTTCATGGGCAGGATGTCTACCAGCAGGGTTTAACTAAGCCGGGGGCATTATGTCAGTGGTAAAATATTTAATGGAATTGCAAAGCCTGTTTCTTGACAAAACTCCATTATTATAATTAAAGATCTTTGAATTCTGAAGGCGATATAAAGAGTTATTATTACCCACCTGGTTTATTAAGCACACAGCATTGCTGTACTAGCTTTTGTTGGTTTAACAGACATGTTACAAAATATCAAGATAAGGTAACTTGCTAGGGCTGGGGGCCTCCAGCAACGGCAGAGTTCGCTGGTGCCTAAAGCCGGCTATGTACATAGAGGAGATGATCCAGACAGGAATGGCTGCTATTTCAGAAAATATTAAAAGAGATTTATAGAGTGAACTGTATAGAGAAAAATCTTATAATTATATATTAGTATACTTCTGATTCACATGACATTTGAGTCAGAAAAAAGCCTGAAATGTGCTTTCAAAAAAAGCTAGAAAGACTTGTGATCCACAGAGAAAAATACAATATAAACTACAAGTGGCGATATTCTGGCACAAAAGATCAGACACGTCTCTTCCATCATTGCTAGGTAACTAAGTATGTGAGGTACAATAACAGATCTGGAGACTCCAACCCCCATCACCACAATACTACTTTCTTGTGCTACAAATGCAATGTAAAACACTTGCAGCTGTTCTCTTCAAGACCATGCCTGGCAAAATTTACCACTGTGCCTTGTCAGTCATTTCCTTTACTGTGAGTGAGACAGTTTTTCCACTCTGACTCAATATCAAAACTAAATAACTATATATCTTTTTCCTTTCATTTGGTCCAAAAAACACAGTGACTGAGTTTTCAAACATTGGGAAACCCCTCTGCAGACATGCTGGAATCAGGCATACTATTTCTGGACTGCTGTATTTGGACATTTAAGTATTTTTCCACCCCCTTTCATCATTTATCCAGCTCAGCTACAGTCACCGACCTTTCAAAATGTATGCAGTACAAACATAATAGTAACAGGAGTAATTTTCCCAATGGCACTTGGTCACAGTACAATGCTAACCTCCACCGAGGTGTTAATGAAACAAAACAGAATCTGCAGTGCAGTGCATACAGTGATAAGGAAAACAGTATAGGAAGTAAGCATTGTTAAATGGTAGAAAAAGGAGGCATGAACCTGTATTTGCATGTCTGCTTAAATGTGCCTAGGGTTAGGTATCTTATGGTCCCCGTGATTGCTAGCATAGTATTTTTCCTATGTTCCTATCCATACACAGCTACAACAAGAATCACCTTGTCAAATGTGTGGCAGTTAATCTTAACACAAAAAAAGGTGCAAAGTAATGGGGAAACTCTGGGGCAGGAACATTACACATAAGATACTAGCATCAAAAAAGGAATGAGTCTTTCAGACAACTGCAACATTAAGTTACTTAAAGATGGAAAATTAATGAAGGTAGAAAGTAAAGAGGCTGGCGGGGTGGTGGTGGTGGACTGTACTACAACGACAACAGCAAAATAAATAAATAAATAAATTAAAGGGCCTGAGACCAAATCTTTAATCATGTGTAACAAGCTGCTAGGGAGATTCCATACCTGCAAAGACCTACTACAGAGACTATTTACAGTATGGTAACCCCGTAACCGCACAACGTTACACTGCAGCGTCTGGTTCGGAGACCATATAAACTGAGACTAATGGAACTTCACATGTCTGTCCTTGAGGAAAATGAAGTACGAAGAATGAAAATTAAAAAAAAAAATCAGCACATTTTTGAAAAACAGCTACACAAGAAGAAAGGAATACACTCTGAAAACCAAAAAGTTTTTAAGATATACAAAATATTTTTTCTTTCAGATGAGAGAAGATGCCAGGATGAGTCTTGCTTCAGAGGCTGAAAACAGATAAGGAAATTAGAACTGTAAGGGACAGGTCATACAATTCACTGGGCAGCAGTGCAAAGTAGCAGGAGGTCAATAAATCATTCTGTACATCACATTATTTAAAAACAGGATTGGGTCAGCCTGGTGAGTAAAATGGTCCTTATCTGCCAGCAAATGTCTTTCCAGGTTTGATTCATTTTAGGTTCTCCCCACAGCAGTTGTTTTTGGCCATTGGATGTTCCCTTTGTTAGTTAATATAACAAGCCCATTATGCAACATTTTTAAATTTAGAATGTTAGTCCCCATAACAGCTTTAATTATCGATTAACTTGGAGAAAAAAAAAACATCTGCTTGGCCTCACAGTTCAGTAAATATATACACTGTCCTATAGATGGTAATATGAACTAAAAGCAGTAAACATTTCTTCTCACATCTGAAGCATCTTAAACTTGCAGGAGTGATCTGTGCTTTTGTAGTGGGTAACACGTTACTCTGGTGAATAACACAGCCATGATACTAGGCCATCGTAACACAACACGTTTCAGAAGAAATGGTTATATTTCATTTCACAATAAGGGAATTTAGTGCAGAGGGCAAGAAAAAAAGCTGCATTCAATGGCCTCCAATGAAAAAATAAATTACATCAGGAAAATGCTTCTAATGAATAAATGGAAAGCCATAAAATATTTTTATCTCATATAAAAAGTAGTGACTTATTTAGTTACTTGAAATCTGTTGACAAGCTAGGCACATAGAAACAAGAGCCCCCATTTACAACAATGTTCTAGGATAAAAGAAGGTGTTAAGCTACAGTAGACAGAAATAGTGTAAACCAATACTAGTAATGCAATCAGTATGACATTAAATAATAGTAACACAAAATGAAAGGGAGGAGGACATTAATACACAGATGGAGCAGAGCCAATGAAACAGCAAGAGTTAAGATTCAAGCTTTGTAACAGAAACTACACGAGCCAGGTGAAACTGAGGTTCTGAATGTCACCTATATAAAATAAGAGCAGGTTTGGTGAACTTGCTCCATGACCCAGATGGATTTCAAAAATCATGTTCAGAGTAGTTTATTTACTGTGGAGTATGCAGGGGATTACATTGACTTCTGAACAATCCTTGCCTGGAGGTACCTGAAAATCAGGGATTCTTCAAAGCTCAGTGGTCAGGACTAGATTGTTTTAGAATGTCCAGATTTTTACATCATACTTTTAGTCACTGAGAACTGCTGACACTACATAATGACAAGACATATCTTTTTCAGGCTTCATATCCATCAGAAAATGCATGCTAAGGTAAAACCTACTATTCTAGCAACATTTTAAGTTTATGAGAGGAACATGTAAAATCTGTCCTTATTTTGGGGCCTTTTCACCCCCATTACCTTTGGCTTTGTCCCAGAGTTTTACACTAACAGTATGAGAAGTATAGTCAGTACAGAAGGCATTTAAGTAATTGCATTGTACAATTACATCCATGGTTGCAACAGTGTCAACCATTCAGATAATACAATGTTTTTTTTCCACAGAGGTAGCGCTCCTGCAAAAACAAGGAAGCATGCTGTCATTAATAAGAAATACAACAATCCTGAGTCTGAATGAAGGTAGGCCTAAATGTTAAGTCACAAGATGGAACAAAGTGAAAGAAAACACTGCGTATGGTAACCAGACGGGGAAAGAGGACCCTGACTAACCATTTAAGCACAGGAAGCTTTTAACAGTGGTACAGTGTAACAGGTATACAGAAGCCTCATGAAAGGATAGCATTCTCCAGGCAGCCGAAGTGCATTACAGTTAAGGTTCTAAGCCTGTACCAGTGGCATAAAGGGGTAATGCTCTGAATATGGTCCAGCTGATCAGAGTTTGATTAACAGCTCAGGTGCTTGACAGCACAGGCAGAGTGGATGGTTGTGCTCATCCTGGCTGGAGGGGGAGGGTGATGAGTGGATTTTGACTTTACCCCTAGTCAAGGCTGGGGCTCATAGAGAAATCACTAGGATAAGCAAGCAGGGAGCAGCTGATGGATGCAATAACCACTGTAAGGGTTCATCAGGGCAGACATGTCCACAATCCATTCTCATTGCTAGCCCAGCCAACCAGTAGTGTCAGTACACTGAGAGGGGGGATGTTTGGGCTAAAAAAAGCCATGATGTTCTGATCAACATGTGTGGCATTGCCAGCTCTAGCTCCACTCTGTACCTCCTCATGGGCTGCCAAGGACAGACAGCCTCAGCTGATGGGGGTAATATTGGTTAAGAACTAAGTATGTCCTTGTCTCCTTCTCGCCAAGAAAGCAGCACTGGGGAAGGATGAGAGCTAAGACAGCTACCTAACAGCTGATGGTCAAGCTGAAGGACACCAAGGAATAAAAAAAAAGGCTAAAGTACAGATAAGCAGAAAATGAAAGTCAAATAAAACAGTACAGATACACAAGTAACATGTAGGTTGGTGGTGTTTGCTACAAAAAAAAAATTAAACAAGACAACAAAAATTACTATATAAGCCATCAGAATAATAACCTAAGAAATGCAAAAAAATTCTGGTCAATCATAATAACGTAGCTATAAAATTGAATGAACATTTCATACATACAGTTACCTCCCTGTTACAAAACTTAGCCATCGTTACAGCCCTAAAACAACAAATGAATAACTGTGCAAATACTATGTTCTCTATTAAACCAGTCTCCACCTCCACCCTCAAAAAAACTACTAAAAAAACACTAAAACCTACCACTCTTGTCCAAGATAATCTTGCCTCTGAATACTTACGCCTTGCTGTAGATGTTCTGGCACTTCCTACCTCTATACTGACAAATAACACTTTGTCCAAAAACTACATCCCTGCCTTATGGAAGAAATCATATATTCTCCCACAGCAGAAAGGAGGGAATTCAACTGCACTGTCTAACTACAGGCCAACTGCCATCTTATCCCCCTGTCAAAATATTAGAAAAATGCATACATTCATAACTTCTAGGGTACATACTCGATAACAGCCATCTATCCCCAATGCAACATGGCATCCATTCCAGCCACAACACCACTACACTTCTACTTAACTTTACAAATCAAACAGATCTAAACAGAAATAAAGGCAAACTAGTATCTCCTGTTTCACTTGACTCTCTAAAACATTCAACACAGTTTCACACACCCTTCTCCCTGAAAAGCTATCCACTCTTGGACTGGGCACCTCATCACTCTCCTGGTTTAAAAATGACCTTTCAAGCAGATCCCAATCAGTAGAATGACTAAACTCCTACTCATCCTTCCTCCCAATAACAGTTGGGGTCCCTCAAGGGTCCGATCTTGGCCGACCCCTCTTCAGTATATTCATCTATGACCTACACACTGCCAGCAAGCACACCACCATAGTGCAGTATGCTGATGACTCATCTCTAATATGTTATGCCAACAACATCAATGAACTAAAACAGTTTACACAAGAAGCTCTTACTTCCATAAAAAAAAACTGGCTTACCAGTTCTCATCTCCTCCTGAATCCCAAAAAAATCCACATTTATCCTGTTTATTCCTAAACAACACTGTGATGTAAACTCCACTTGTCACTAAGCTCATCTAAAAACACACCGATAGAACCTGTGTCTCATACCAAACTTTTAGGCATCACTATAGAAGAAAACCTTAAACTTGATATCCACATAAAGGAATCAGTAAAAAAACACTAGAAACCTGCTATGCCATATAGGGCCAAACCTTATCTAACTTCTGTTTCCAGAAAAAACCTAGCATCCACTCTTTTACTTCCAACCCTTCTCCATTCATCCCTATAATTACTAAATTACTAAACTACAATCCTCTTTATTCTCCTTATGTATCAGTGCTATAATAAAATAGCAAAATTTGCAACTAATATGCATAACAAATCCCATGACTGCCTAGCCTTAAAACAGATGTCTTGGTTAGAGCTCCCTCATTTCCTGCAGTTCACTCAACTAGTACTTGCCCATAAACTTATGAACAAACCCCCAAGAGTGCCTTGTGTTATCCAATATCCTTCTGCCTTACACCCTAAATAGGCCTCTATTCTCTAAAGAACAATCCCTACTCCAATTCTACTCTCTAAAGAACAATCCCTGCTCCAATTTACCATATCTAACAATCCATTAGGAGACTTCTTATACTCTATGTACATCTCCAAAATGTAGAATTCTTTTTTCCCCTGAACCTCAAACAAATAAGTAGCTGTAGTAACTTTAAAACACAACTTAAACAATATTTTACCAACTCTTGGTTCCATACAGGCCTCACACCCAGATGACTACCAGTTTTGTCTGCCACAATTCCCCAATACTAGCTTCACCACTATGTGTATACTTCTCTTTCTACTCCTCTGCTGTCCTCCACTACCTGTACTTTATTTCTACACCCTGATCTTCATCTTAAATATCCTGCCTATTTCTCCGCTACCAATGACAATTCTCTGTATATTTCTGTACTTCTCAAATATTCCCCTTTAACTGCTACTTCTCTCTCCACATATCCTCCTACTTTTTGCATAATATGATGTTTAAACTACATTTTTATGTTACATTGATAAAGAACTAGTAGAATCTTTACATTTTATTCCTGTACTACTTAAGCAGACTGTGTAAACCCGGTATCTCTAGTATCTGTATAATGTGAATATTCCTCTTGTGAAAATTTGTAATTTGACTTTGTGCTTTAAGGAGCTTTTCTCCCTGAGCCCCACTAAAAAGGAGTCTCTTCGAGTGCCCAGTCAGACAATCTTGGTAAACAAATGCTAATAAATAAATACATACATACATACATACATACATAAATAAAATTTTATTTTTGATCACACCAAATGACCCCTGTCTCATTATTCTATGCTAGTTCTAGTAGCACTCTTTCTCCCTTCATAAAGTTGTTTCACCACTTCTCTACCAGTTGTCCTTTCCACTACCCAGTGCAACCATACACACTTTGAAGCTACCACAAGGGGATGATTTTACCCTTCAAGGAATGTGAGCTCAGCTCAGATGTTGGGAGGATTTTGTACAATCTATTCTTCAGTGCAGTTCAGTTCAGAGATATACAGCAGAAGAAGCTGAGCAGATGTGTTCAGGTGGCTCAGGATAGCTGCATTCATAAAAGAACGTGGGATGTGTTTGCTGGCAGGTATTCATTGCCCCAGCAACTTCATGCCTTTTGTTTCATGTCAGCTTTAGTCAAAGGGCCTCTAGCCTGCTAGTGAGGTCTAATATGCACCAATAACATTTACTCACAATGCCCCTTTCCTTCCAGGAAGTTAACAACTAGTGACCATACGTGTCTTCACCCCCCTGGCCTTCCTGCTATTCATGTCTGGTTGTAAAAAAAGGGTTGGGTATGGCAAACAAATCTAATTATAGTACTGACAATGAATAAATATTTCATTTACTTCATTTTCAACATAACTTGTCCCTTAGCAGCAGCTATGTTAAAAAAAAAAAATGCAACCTCTCCCATGCGACTTTGATCTTTTTACCTCTGTTCTCGACAGTTACTGTAGCTATATACACATCAATCACCTGTAAATATTTTCAGTTCAGCAACATAACTTTTCAGTACTGTTTGCAATGTATTCACTTTATATTTTCACTTTCATATACATCCCTATTTAATACTGTGTAAAACAAATACATTTGCAGTTTTTTTTCAAGCTACTATTGTGCAATATAACGTACATAAACATAGGCTGGGATGGGGCAAGGATGGAATATTGATGCAATGCTTTGGCAAAAAAACAGAAAAGGAACAGGGAAATTCATGAAAGGAAAATTAAATACAAAACAAACAGAAAGGAGATGGTGCAGCAACTCTCAGATATGTAAATGAAATGGTAAATACAGCAGACGTGGTGCGAGGTTTAAAGAATAAATGTTTAAAAGGATGCAGAAGATAGTCCATAATTATATACTCCTTTACATCAGACTCATAGCAGTTAATGTATTTGTGTGCATTGTTGCATAACTGGATATGACTATCGTTAGCTCAATCTGCAGTCACTGTAACCCTGAGCAGGTAGTCGTTAGCTCAATCTGCAGTCACTGTAACCCTGAGCAGGTAGTCGTTAGCTAAATCTGCAGTCACTTTAACCCTGAACAGGCATTTAACTTCCTTGTGCTGCTGGGACTGCCCTGTAAAAGGAAATTTAATTTTTCCAAAGTACTTCCTTGTTGTCTAAATAGAAAAGCTAAGTAAAAGTAAATAAAATAAAAGCATGACATATTTTCTAACTTTCTCCTTCCGGCATCACCACATCCAAAGAACATGCATATTCAAGCACTATGAACATGTAAATGCAATACAAGTCATTTCTGTCAGCTGTGTCCTGCCTCCAGAGCCCAAAGGCAACTTCAAGGCATGGAACCAAAGTATTGCTAAGTATATATCTGCTGAACTCCAAATCTCAAACAGAGCTGATAGTACTGTTACAACAGCGGAGCTGTAGCTAGACTCACCACACTGCTCAGGGCTGGAAGCACTGTAGCAAGAACAGAGCTGCAGTCAGTCTTACCACAGTTCTGAGAGCAAGTAGTACTGTAGCAGGAATGGAGTTGGAGTAAGACTAACCACACTGCTCTGAGCTACAAGTACTGTAGCAGGAATGGAGCTGGAGTCAGACTAACCACACTGCTCTGAGCTACACGTACTGTAGCAGGAATGCAGCTCAGCTAGAGTCAAACTAACCACACTGCTCTGAGCTACACGCACTGTAGCAGGAATGGAGCTGGAGTCAGACTAACCAAACTGCTCTGAGCTACAAGTACTGTAGCAGGAATGGAGCTGGAGTAAGACTAACCACGCTGCTCTGAGCTACACGTACTGTAGCAGGAATGGAGCTGGAGTCAGACTAACCACACCTCTCTGAGCTACAAGCACTGTAGCAAGACTGGGTCTAGAGTCAGGTTTACTGCACTGCTCTGGGCTCGGAGTACTGTAGCAGCAATGGAGCTGTAGTCAGGCTAACCACACTCATCACACTACTCTGTATCGTGTGGCCAGAGCTGTGCTAACAGAGCCCTTCCACAGCCTCACATTTTACATCAGTTTACCTGATTTACAGACACAGGTAAAATTACGATTACCATTTTGCACCGAGATGATGAAATAATATCACTCACGAGCACATCAAGTATTTACTTTACTCATAAAATACCTTCCATGTCTTAACTTTAGCACCCACAAATGAAAATGTATTTTTAATGATCTTGTAATCTTAACTAAAAAAATATTTTATAACAACTTACAGATGGCCTCAGTTTAATAGAACTGTCAGGTTGATAGCTTTGTTATGCTACCCTGTCTACCTCACATAGCTTGTTAAGCAGCACTGCATATGTAGGCACAGCAGCATCATAACCCACTGAATAAACTAATTATGTGTCAAACCAACCTGCAATGAAGTACAGGTGTCAGCAGAAACTATTAGTTGGTAAGCACTTCCAGTTCAAATTAAAATAAAAAGAAAGCTATAAAATAAACTACCATAAAGCAAACATGTAAAATTGAAGCAGCTTTCACCACAAAAAAAATTTCTGCGCCTTTTCTTTTTTTAAAGAAAAATTACATAAAATAACAAAAATGTCCATATACTATAAAGAATCACCAGCGACTTTCACAATGTTTACCAAGAAATTGTATTTCTTAAGTTTGCTCCTCAGTTCACAGTTATTTCCTCTCACCTCCTGAAGTATAACTTCCTGATAAATATTCTTATACTGACTATTCTCCACTACATAAATACAACACCATGCTAGATGACTCCACTTTCCTCTTGACCAGTACCAGTTTAAAGAAGTCTGGAAGAGGGGCTTTTCAGATGGTATGGAGTTAAGAGTCCCTCTTAGTTCTAGAGCAGAGCTACTGAAACCATTCTAGAGTCACTGGCAGCACACCTGAAGCAGTCGTTATTCTACCGCTCAGTGTTCTTAAACTTCACACGAGTGCCCATCCTACTATTGGCCCCTTCCACAATGCTTTACTGTTTCAACTTGATCTGTTTTAAGTTTACAGCATGTCTCTACATTTTATTTTAAAAAATAACATTGAATAAAATTACTTAGATTAGCACAATAGGCACAAGTGCCTTTTTTCAGAGGTAACCTGGAAGCAATGTCTGCTTAAATAACTTGTTCAGAACTACAAGGTGGGCAAACAGACACTAAGAGACTTAAACCCAGAAAATCTGAAGCCTATTAGCAGCTTACAGCCTTAACCCACTGTGCTGAAATAACAGAGAAGCAGACTATGTAGTGTTAGCTGTAAGTTCTGGGTTTTATTCCCTCCCTTACCACTCAGAAACTCTGAGTAAGTCCCTTTCAGACAGTGTTCTCAGGCTGCCCTAGGAAACAGCACTTGGGCCTAGCAGGCTTATCAGGTTAACAAATAAACATAAAATACAGTACACAAGAGTCTATTTGTACTATGATCAGTAAGAAGCTAAGGTCTTTTGTCAGCCTCAAGGGAGCTTCAGCTGTTACATCACCTGATGAAGACCACCACCTTTACATTCCATAGCACAATGCCCACCATTGCCTCAGCAGCTGATCCAGTATCAAATGTTGTGCACCATAGGAATCACTGCTTGTCCAACTTATGTTAGTACACTAGCAGTGATACAAAGCTTTTGGGAGCCACCATTTTCTCCATGGTTCTAAAAGTGTATGAAGTGGGAAGCACACTTCTTTTTGGTATTTTCTGTAGCCAGTCAAAATTTCAAATGGTTGGTTTGTCCTTCTGCAACTTGATGAGATGTAGCTGAATCAACATAGTGCAACTAAAAAAAGAAATAACGAGAAGTAGATAACTAGCACCACTGGAAAATAAAAGGCACTGAGCACCAAAGAATGTCAAAAAGTAATAAAATAAGCTCAGTGACAACCTCTGGCAGTTAGTAACAGTTACCATATAAATGTCTATTCAGTCCAAATTCAGGTTGTTCTTGTAGTTCAAACCAATAAACGATTTACGAAAACCTTGAGTATAATAAAAACCTTTTATTCGGTAACAGGAAACAGGCAAGCGCTTTCACCAAAGTGGCTTCTTCAGACCTCAACGATACAGTCTGAGTAAATATACACACTATTTATAAGTGAATAAATCTGCATAACAATGTCGTCTTGATTGGTTAATAAGCAGAAACAATAATTGACAAACAGATGTGTATAAATTCAATTCAATTTAAAGGCACATGCATAACAAATTTCTTATCTAAAAGTACATAAATAAGAATAGAAGTACACTAATAAAAATGCCTATATAAAAATGTGCAAAAATGCATATATAAAAAACACATGAATAAAACACAAAAAAACTTAATAGAAATAAAAAATGTAAATATATATATAACATAAACATATATATATATATATATATATATATATACACACACACATATATATAAGATTTACTTGAAAGCAAGCCTCCTGTTTCTAAGGGCTGGTTTAATAGGTATCTTCTCATTTAGACCAGGATGTAAATGTGCCTGGAGCCTGATGATCCAATTCGTTTCATTCCTCTCTGTAAAGTTCCTAACATCATCACCTCTCAAACTGAGTGTGTTGCTGTATATAACCATGAACTTAAACAAATGTGAGTCATTATCAGTAGCTAAAGTGTGTTTAGAGAGTGCATTAGTGCCAGACTTAATACTTGTCTGGTACAAATGCTCTCTCACCCTATCTTTAAGTCTTCTATCGGTTTTACCGACATACAGACAAAGCAGACCCAGTGGTGAGGGATCTAGGAACAGAGATATATAGTATCCTAAACTTTGACCACCAGGTAACTGCAGTAGTGAGGAAATCCTTTTGTGTGGCTCAACTTATAAGCAAAGGCATGGCATCAAGATCAAAGGAAGTCACAGTACCATTGTTCTCAGCCCTCATCAGGCCAATAAGTGAGTGCAGTGGTCCACTCTGCATGTACCTAACCAGCCACTTACACCAAATGGAGCAGTCCAAAGGTTTCTCACTCAAAAAATACAAAGTGTAAGACACAAGTCTTATGTGGACTGACCAAAGGCCTTATCTCTTTACTCTGTCTGATATTATTTATTGAGCGATGACTTATGCCTGACCTATAAGTCTAATCCAGCTCTGATGAAAACAATACATATTCACAAGACAAATTATGCAAGGGTTACTAGTTCCATGGACCTGAACCTTATTTATGACTCTAACAGAACTTGATGGAGAGACAGATTCATAACTGAATAGCAGTGATATCTTTGTAATAAAATCAAGCCCATATGTCTATGGTCCAGTTTGAATTTGCTCAGCATTTTACAAGAGCAATAACTTGAATAGGAACAACCTCTAACAAGCTATAATAGCAAAATAAGACATGCTGATGACCAAACATGCTGCAAAAGGATTAAGTTGAGCGGTAGCACACGAAGGAACATAAGGAAGTAGAAGGATTCTACAAGTAAGGATAAAGTGATAAAAGTATAATTGTGTAAGTAAACTTAACCATAACAGTAGATGGGTCATTGTTGCAGTAGCCTAAGCAATATGAGACGTCCTACCAAGGAATGGACCAGTCGGCCAGCTTTCAAAGCTTTAGGACACCTTCCATGTCCTTTATTACTGCACAGCTTAAGGATGGCAGAATAAAATCAGTGGCTAGCACATCAAAACTTCATCTACAGCTATGGTAAGTTTACTTACACAAATGCATCATGTTCATCATCAGACCACTGTCACAGCAGCCTAAGCTATTTGGGAAAAATACTAGAGCTTAGAAAGAAAGGGAGGAGGAGGGAATGTCCGAGTCCAGAAGCCCCTGGAGAATAGTCCTTGTAAAGCCTGCTTTTGACTCAGACAAAGAATCTTGTTTGTAGTGCTTGGTAATTTGTGTACGGATGACCAAGTTGGCATCTCTAATATATCTCTTGGGCCAGTCCATACATTTCCAACAGTCACTAACGTAGTTAAAGCCCTGTTAGAGTGGGTCCTGACTTTGCCTGAAAGTGATTTGTTATGTGAGAATAACAAAAAACAATAGTTTAAGACAACCATTTAGAAATTATGTGCTTTGATACAGACTGTCCTTTTTCCTAACCTTCCTAGGAAATAAAAATCTGATTAGAAATCTGGAGATTTTTGTCCTGTCAGTATAGAACCTGAGTTGCCTATAGACATACAGTGTGTTGCAAAATTCTTCTCCCTTATTTTTAAGTTCTGGAAAGAAAACACACAGATGAACAGAATGGCTTAATATAAGACATTCTAGGTATAAAGAAAGGATCTGTTCACAAATTGCCCTGTCTTGAGAAAAAAAAAAGAGACAGACATGACTCACCATAAGAACTCTCAACTCAGGTACCATTCTGCAGAAGTCAGAGCAAAAAATCATACTGTTTATTAAGATAAGAACTTCAATTAGCCTCATAAGCAGGTTCAAAAAGAAACTATAAGTTTTCCCAGTATACAGATCCTGAGAAGGAGGCACATGCCTTCCAGGTGGACAGATATGTAAAACCCCTTTCAAGAACTGTTTTATTTGAAATAAGGTAGAAGGGAGGATCTAATGGGAGACCAGCAGGGATGGCCTAGAAATAAATAATGAAAAAAATAAGGTCAGAGGATAATAACTCACACAAATGCTGCAGAACCAAGGAGTCTGTGCCTCAGAATGGGTCATGGTTCTTGGTTTTGCACCAACAAGAAAATCTTTAACACTTACCCATATGTGGTTTCCTAGTAGCATGTTTCTTTGCCTCCTTTAATGCTTGTTGCGCATCCTCAGAAAAAGAGGGTGCCTAAAAGGTAGTACATTTCTTGAAGATGAAGACTGAGATATATCAAACAAACCCGTTTTGTGTGAGTATGCCCATTCTGTGAGGAAGTTTGTGATAATTGCTCTTAGTCATTTTCAAAAGAAGGGAGAACCACTGTTGCTTGAGCTAAAAAGGAGTCACCACATTTAATCTTGAGCCTTCTGTGTGTTTAAAAGAACCCTGCAGAGAAGCGGATAAAAAAAGAAAAAAAAAACATATAGGCACATTCACATTTGTGTGATTAAAACAGTAACTGTCTTCCAGGGCTATAAGCAAGGCATCCTGGAATAGAATGTAATTGATTTTCCATTGTAGATGGAGACAAACAATCTATTTGAAGAGTACTCCACAGACAGAGCAATTACTGGAAAACTCTCTGGTGCATCTTCTATTTGAGAGGTTCTGTCCTAGGGTTCAGCTCATCTGCAATAAACATAAAGGTCTGAATGAGTATAAGTAGCCTGGAGGAACAGATAGTGCTGGTTCTTTAGATCCCTGGCTTAACCCCTGTAAGTTTGTGTACCATATTAATGTGATATTGTTTGTGATTATTAGCTGAGGGCCTGGCGTCCAAAGAAGGTTCAGAAATTTGAGAGTATGAATTAGAGCCATTCTTTGCTTAGCATATATATAGTTTTAATTTGTCTTGCTAGTTTCATAGAACTGGACTTCCATCCTTAGGACACAACCCCCACCCCCCAAACAACTGAAATCAAACTAGAAAAGGGAGGGTGTTGGGTCCAACAAACTGAATTTTCTACTGGCTACAGGAATCATGAGAAAAGAAGACGCCATGAAACCTGCAATTCTCAGACATACCCAAGCAGCTGCCAGATTTGAGCTGGTAAATCTCAGAAAGTGATCAATTTATGATTTTATTATGTGATAAGGAAGAAAAGTCATTATGAAGACTGAGGCTATTACACATCCCAAAACACTTTCTGAGAGATGGAATGGCAAGGTTGAGAAAGGAGTTTATTTAGTTGCCTTTTTTTTTTCAAACAGAGTTTACCGACAACTTGAAAACAGTCTGCAAAATAAGGCAGTTATCTAAAAGCAGAAAAGTGTGAATGCCCTGCAACCTGCAACGGCTATTACTGGAGCCAGACACTTAGAGAAAACCTGTAGGAGCTGTTCAGCCACCAAAGGCCAAAGAACAGGTACTAAAAATGTAAACCAATCCAAAACATTTGAGAATTAGAATTAGAAGATTACCATAATTTAAAACCAGAGTGACAGGAAAACTGAGAGGAGCTTAAGAAAAGGCCTAGGACAAATCTGCAGGTTTCTTCTTTTTTTTGGCACCAGCAAGAATCCTGAATAAAATCCCTTCCATCTTAGGTCTGGCAAACAAGTTAAATATTTTTTTGATAAACCATCTGACCTAGGATACGAGGAAACATGAAGGTTTGAGTGGATGGAAAGAAGGAATCCCATGGGGGAAAAAAAAAAGAATTCTACCGCCAGTTGTAACTGTTTAGGATTATTCTCAGTACCTCAGTGACTGAAGTCATCTGATGCTGCAGAGGAAAGTGAAGAACCACACTTTGGGACAGCTTTACAGATACTGCTAGGGTGGGAAGGGGATAATACATGAAGAGGCATACAGTTACGTTATCTTACATAATCCTTAATTTTGAGAGTAGTCCTTCTTGTTTGCACCTTCCCTGCAATTGTTTTCTAAAAATTACTGTATCTTACAGAAAACCCTTATACAGTTTCCTGAAATAGGAATCTGAACTGACAGAAAAGTTTAAAAAATTTTGCAAGGATTGTTGAAAAAACTGAGAATTCCTTGAATTCACTTTCCTTTTTCACCAAATTTGTAAATACCACAGGCCTTATAACAACACATCTTAATCCAGAGGTGCATTCAGAATACCAGCTTCGTCATCCTCTGGTAAATTACGATAATGTATCCAGGCAAGTCTTCATAACACCGATTCCCACGGCAACATGTCTAGAAAAAGCATCAGCAGTGTTATAAGTACAATTAGAAAATATTTAGCAATCTTGACACGAACAGAGATGCCTTAAACTTAAAATGAATTTGTGGGACTGGGGCACCTTATATAATTACTCAAACATTCTGGGAGCAGGTGGATGACTGTCAGGTAAATTGCCAGCTACAAAAAAAGCATCCTCAAAGGCTGGCAACACAGGAGGAACAGCTGCAGATAGAAGAAAACTACTGTGTAACAAAATACAGATATTATACAAACACACACACACACATATATATAGTGGGATTCTGGAAATACTTTTTGTTCCCACTTAAATTCTTATAGGCTTTAAATAATCCCTTAACAAAGTTCAAAAACTTTTCTTTGTGAGGTCTAGGTGAAACCCCCAAGAAAAAGAGTGGCTTGTAGGATTTTCCCTTCCCTGGGAAAGAAGCTCCTAATAGATTCTTAGCAAAGGAGCATCCCCCAATCCCTCTCCCCAGTGCCAGCAAGAAGGTTTCTCCCTAACCCAAAAAGGACATGTGAACAGCCACAAAGGACATATCTACCTCCTGGTCCTTATTGGCTTCTAAGGATCACAATAGAGGTATCAAGGGAAGTGATGAGTGGTTCAAGGAAGAATAATCTTGCCACAGCAGACTCCATTATCGGAGGCTGAGGTGAAGAGGAAACTAGAATAAAGATCAAAGCATCCTGGATAACATTACTCTTCTTGTGAATTGAAGAGGGGAATGATCAGGTTACAGTACTAATAACAAAAGGTGATTGTGAGGGAATGATCAGGTTACAGTACTAATTACAAAAGGTGATTGTGAGGGAATGATCATGTTACAGTACTAATAACAAAAGGTGATTGTGAGGGAATGATCAGGCTGCAGTACTAACAACAAAAGGTGATTGTGATGGAATGATCAGGTTACAGTACTAATAACAAAAGGTGATTGTGAGGGAATGATCAGATTACAGTACTAACAACAAAAGGTGATTGTGAGGGAATGATCAGGTTACAGTACTAATGACAAAAGGTGATTGTTTGGGAATGATCAGGTTACAGTATTAATAACAAAAGGTGATTGTGAGGGAATGATCATGTTACAGTACTAATAACAAAAGGTGATTGTGAGGGAATGATCAGGTTACAGTACTAATAACAAAAGGTGATTGTGAGGGAATGATCAGGTTACAGTACTAATAACAAAAGGTGATTGTGAGGGAATGATCATGTTACAGTACTAATAACAAAAGGTGATTGTGAGGGAATGATCAGGTTACAGTACTAATTACAAAAGGTGATTGTGAGGGAATGATCAGGTTACAGTACTAATAACAAAAGGTGATTGTGAGGGAATGAAGAGGTTACAGTACTAATAACAAAAGGTGATTGTGAGGGAATGATCAGGTTACAGTACTAATAACAAAAGGTGATTGTGAGGGAATGAAGAGGTTACAGTACTAATAACAAAAGGTGATTGTTTAGGAATGATCAGGTTACAGTACTAATAACAAAAGGTGATTGTGAGGGAATGATCAGGTTACAGTACTAATAACAAAAGGTGATTGTGAGGGAATGTTCAGGTTACAGTACTAATAACAAAAGGTGATTGTGAGGGAATGAAGAGGTTACAGTACTAATTACAAAAGGTATTGTGAGGGAATGATCAGGTTACAGTACTAATAACAAAATGTGATTGTGAGGGAATGATCAGGTTACAGTACTAATTACAAAAGGTGATTGTTAAGCAAACAGAGGAGCCTTGAAGAGGTGAACTTATTTCCTAAGTGAAAAGCTAATCCTTTATGTAAATTTTTTAGGGGTAACCGACAAGCCCAACCAGCCAGTTTTGACAGAAAAAATACCCCCCCCCATAAAAAAGTGATAATTTACAGGGGAATCCTGACAGGGAAAAAAGCAGTCTGTCAACCACCAGAGGTCTGTGATATCTGGTTAGTGAGCTTAGAAAATTGGATCTTACCTTCTGACAGAAACATTACGTTTTGAGGTAAAAACTTTTAGTGAGAAACACAAAACATTCTACTCCCAGTCCTTAGCTACCAATTTTAACAGAAAAGCAATGCATTTTTTTGCAAGAATTAATAATTTACAAGGGAGCCAGGAGAGTCTGACAACTGCAGAAGGTGTCTGACAAGGGGATACCTGAGCCTGGCATAGTTGGTCTTAACTCAACATCTGACAGAAAAGTTAACTTTTAAGGAAAAAAAACTTTAGTGATGACTACCAAACATATTATCTCAAGCCCCTCACAACACTGTATGGCAAAACAGTACACTTTTTCTTACAAAAAAAAGATGATATGGGAATCCCCACAGGGATGCAGGGCTAGCTGCCAACTGAAAAAGGTGTCTTACAAACAGTTAGGAGAACTTGGTAGAGATGGTAAAGCATTTTGAAAGGAAAATTAGGTTTTCAAGTAAATTATTTTATTACAACCCCCAAAAAACACAAATTATAGCTCCTAGCTACACAACATGAGGTAAAAGTTATTTTCCCCTCAAAAGTAGACATTCACAAGGACCTCAACGGAGAACTATGACTTAAAATGTAGGAATCTGAGGTAAAACTTTTAGCAACTACTAAAACGACCAGCTCCATCCTCAAGCATAAATGAATGAAAAAGGAAACACTTTCCTTCACAAGAAAATGATGAAGTGGAAGGTAAGCCTCAATGGGATACTTATCTAACCAAGTCTTGTAGAAGTGTTAGTCAACCAGCCATCACCCAAAACATGCAGGTGAGCTCACACTCTGGATGCAAGAAAGTTCTGAACCATTGGCACCCTAATTACTGATGTTATTCTGTTCTTCTTGCGGTGTGCAGTGGTCAGAGTGCATGCAAGGTGCCCTAAAGAGTTTGACTCTGGCTTTCTTGACTCATCCTTGGCAGGAATGTCTGTATAGATTAGGCTACTGCAACAGTAATCAAATGATGAACATTAAAAATTACTCAAGATAAGGAACAGGAAAACCAATTAGACCTTTGAAGGCACTACAATAGACTGACTACATTTCAAGAATCAAGAGCATATACCATGGTGATAAACTGATACAGCAGTTAGTGTTACTGCCTCACAGTGCTTCATTCATTTGGGTTCCCAGATCAGGTGCCTTCTGTGTGAAGCATGTACACCCCCCAAGTCCACGTGCGTTTTCTCTGGTTTCCTCCTGCATCTAAAGAAATTCTGAATGTTTAACTAGTGATTTTTGAAATGCTTATAGGTGTCAATGTATGTTTCTATCCTACAAAGGGAACTCATGATCATCCTATCCAACACTGGTCTTCTGCCTTACACATACTACTGTTAGGAAAGGGTCCAAGTCTCCCATGTGGCAATGAAAAAGATGAAGCATGTGCTATTGGAAAATGAGTGATTTAAAGACAATGCAGCATGCAATTTGTCCTAGAAAAGTGTACTTGTATGTGGAGGTAGTCCATATAATTAATAGTATACTATGAAGGCAAACAACTTCAAAATAGTTTTATGCCAAGAATGGTGGACAGATTATAGACTGCAGTTTTTGTTATGCTGTTAAATACCAAATTAGATCATAGCTTGGTTTGGCACTGGGGAGTTTTTCCATCTTTTCCTTGGAGACTAACTATACAAACACAGTATTACTCTTGAAAAAATAATGCAGTATTCTTCACTGTGTTAAGGTTCGACCTTCGAAAAATGACTAGCGGAAATACAGAAAAACTTTTTATACAAAAGTCTTTGAGAAAAAAATCAAATCTAATGCTCTGTTAGGAAGGCAAATTATCCTGTCTAGGAAAATTTGCACATCTGCTAGTTTACTGTGGGGAGTCAGAAATGGGGACAACCTTTAAATGCTGCCTTGGTTTTATAAAAAAAAAAAAAAGAAAAATTGTATAATTATATGGTGAAATTATCTGTGATGTATTTACTGTTTGATAACACAATGAAAATTAGCACTCTGACAAGATGCAGTAAGAAGGGAAAAAAAAACCTTCAAAAATTCCATCCAGTTAAAAGTAAAGGCCTCCCCTGTGTAAGTAAATATGACAGAAGCCAGACTACGACACCGTGTCTGCATCTGTGCTGTTGCTCTGCTTGCTTCCTTTCATTGTTGTTTGAAGTTATTTTTGACATTACTCTTTACCCGTTTGCTTTACATCTCTTAAATCGTTCCCCACCTACCTACAGATACTTCATGAAGTCTGAAATGAATTCCCACATTCCCTGACACATGGTCTACACTGTTTTAAAAGCTTGTGGGGATTCCTTTGTATCATTTTCTGCATTACTTTAGTCCACCTACACTGCTCTTGATATCTCTTCTCTAGTATCAAAGTGTAAGTCACTCCTTCATCATATTTTTAAATCATCACAGAAAAAAATGGCATGTAACATTTTACAATGCAGAAACTGCGAATTTCAAGAAATAAATTTGTATCACCATTCGTTGTCTGCATCCACAGTTGCTGGTGTCGTGAGCCTCTATAACAGATCCGTGGGTTCAGAGAAGTTACTTCAATCTCCAGCGCACAGTGCACTACCTTGCATACTGCTGGCTGTAAATAATTGTCTGCTGAACTAGTTTGATTTTATTTATTTATTTTTTTTTAATCTCCTGCCCAGTCTCCAGAGTTCGACTGGCAGCCAGCCACTGCCTTATGAAACTGATGTCATCACACAAACCCCTGTGGGATACGCTGGCATGATGACATCAGGCATAACTTGTAAATAAAAAAAATAAAAAATAAAAAAAAACTGGGGAATTGAAGGGCCACTCGTAAATTTGTGGCACCCCATTATTTTGCCCTCAAACCTGGTAAATATTGAGGAATTCAGTTTGGTTGAGAGGTATGGTCTGGAGGTCTCCTATGTCCTTGTTGATAATTTCCATAATAACTCTTTCTATGGCTTTGTAAATATGACTAGTCAGACCAATGAGTCCGTAGTTTCCAGTATCCCTTATGAGGAGGGATGACTGTTGCAATTTTCCATTCTTGTGGCACAAAGCCTGATTTAAGACTATAGTTAAATAGTGACTCCAGGGCTCCTGATAAATCACATTTTAGACGGTTCAGGTGGCATCCAGGGATGTTATCAGGCCTACTGAGGCTGTGTTCTTGGCTTTAGCGAATGCAGCCAGTACACGCTCTCTAGTTATAGTTGGAGGGTTCTGTTTGAGGGTATTTCTTGGGAGATGTTTGGGGATAATAGGGGGTAAAGATGGAACTGAATTTTCTCCAACTGTATGTTTCATCACTGTCAAGAAAAAACATAATGATATGGAGCTCAGCCTGGATGTGGCTCTTGGTGCAAAGCTCAGTGTGATGAGACAGGAGCTGCAAGGTACAGGATCTTGAAAAATATATATCAGAATCTGCAACTGTGAGGTATGAGGAAGAAACAGAAAAAAAAAAACAAAGAATTTATCATTTAATTTAGTTAAGACTGAAAAAGTCAGATATGATGAATCTGTGAACCAAATTTTTGCTGAAAAAATAATAATAACCAAGTACAGCTAATCATCTTCAGGTGACCTGCTTACTGACACAAAGAATTCCTATCCATGCTCAAGACGAGTTGGGAGCAGATCTGAGCAGGAGGTGTTAGCAAAGGAAAACATACAAAGCAGCCAAGACCTGTCTTTTAAGGGAAAGGCTTAGGATGCGGTTCACTATAGCTGGACCCTACCATAGGCTGAGCTATAAGACTGGAATCAGAGCAGGATATCTGCTTGGCTTGGATAGAAGTGTATATGTCTTTAAATCACAGTATCCCCTCCTGCCCCGTAGCAGGCATTAGAGGTCAAGTGAAGCCTCTGTGTTGTAACTCCATAAGGAAGAAATTGAAGGAAGGTGATGGTTGTGCTGGGAAGAACACGTGGACCACTTTTATCTCCAGCTGAAATATTGACAAAGAAGATGGAGGAAACGTGACTGATGTTAGTAAGATGTATCAGAAGCAGCCACAGTGCTTGAAACTTCAATGGCTGTAGGAAACAGGGAGTGTGGTGAAGCTAAAAAAAATAATTGACCAGGATGTAGGAGTATGCAAAACTGTCAACCACCTAAAATATGAAAACAAGAAAATTGCACTTCAACAGCACTAATTTCGATCATACTTTACTTTGTATAAAGATGCCATGAAGGCAGCTCTATGAAGACCTGGAGAAAATTCTAACAATAATGAACATCCCGTGTTCTCTGATTCCAAACATATTGCAACTTCTTCCACCTTGCTCTGTTTCCATCCATCCATCTTCAACCCCTTTTTCCATTTTGCACTTGGGGTTGGGGTGTCACTTCTGCAGTTGCAATCATCTTGAGCCAAGGTTTACACCGCCAGGTGGCTACCCCTGCCTCAGTAATTCATTCCCATCACTCATGCATGCACACACTCTCACCTATGTCCAATTTAGAGTGTCCAATCCACCTACTGTATGTCTTTGGAATGTGGGAGGAAACCGGAGCAACCGGAAATTCACATGACTGCTGGGAGGACATGCAGACTCCGCACAGAAGTCACCCCATCAGAGAATCGAACCTGTGAACCTCTTGTGTTTATCCCTGCAAAATTCTTTTGTGTGCTATGGTCAAATCTGGTTTCTCTTCCTAAAGCAATAATTTATTTTCTGCTGCTACATATCACATAGTTTACATAGCATATTAGGTGGCTGATGTGAATCTAGATCTCTTACAACTCAACTAGCAGTGACAAGGTACTCCGAAAGCCACAATCACAGACTATGGCTCTCCACATACCTCACAGGCTTGTTATACACAGAAAGAGAAAATTATTATGTCAAGGGACCCCACAGAAGAAAAGGCCATCTGCAACTTAAGGTGAACCATGTTTACTATGTAATTAGTATAAATATGGCACTAAATTATTAAGCCTTCATTAAATCACAGCTGGCCTGCTACATTACAATCAAAATGTGAGTTTTCCATTTGAGACAGTGGAATGCTAGTGTATTAAAATAAAAACTTGTAAATTAGTGTGGATATGGTAACCAAAAAAGATGTACCACAGTCCACCTTCCACCTTGATGTGTGAAACTCCATTCCTTGGGGAACAGCCAGGGAAAGACTTGTGTACTCACGCACAAAGGCAGCCTTTTCTTGCTGTACTCAGCAGTAATTGAGAATCCAGACGGAGTGTATGAGTCAGCCACATTCCTTATCCTTAATAATCCATGCCTGTAATCTTTTTTTGTCTCACCAACTGCTCTGAATTAAAAAAAGATGTCCCAAAGGGAGCATTTTGCTTACAGACCACCTCAATGTTTGTTCCATTACGTGTGTGTGTGTGTGTGTGTGTGTGTGTGTGTGTGTGTGTGTGTGTGTGTGTGTGTGTGTGTGTGTGTGTGTGCACATGCGTGTTGCAGAGCAGTGCACTTAAATTGCTTTTTTATCAATAAGAAGAATCACTTATAAAAGATGCTACAATGAAAGCATATGCAATTTGTAATGGTCTGCTGCTTTTGCCTAAAATATAATGAAAGCTTTATTTTAACCTTAGATTTTATTTATTTTGGCTTTATTTTTTCCTTCTCCTAACAGATTCTCCTTCAAGGCCAAGTCATAGTTAGGTTCTTAGGAACTATTATTGCACAGCACCACTTACTGTGACAGGCTGGGATTGCAACAACTATTTTTCTGTTAACATTACCTTAGTCGTGGTTAACTAAAGGTTCCCAGACAACAGCTCTTCCAACTCTAAAGCCAGCAGGAAAAGGCAATAGAAAGGTATTCTGTGATCTTCTTAGCATTCACTAAGTATCATATGATCATATGTCCCCTATCAGGAAAAGATAGCAGCTGCATAAAGTACCATCCTTCTGACCACAGTGGCCACTCTGTCACAAGTTAATGTGCAGTGGCATGCTCATAAAGAGGATGGCCACTGACTGACAACTGTTAAAATACAGTTACAGTAATGGGGACCACACAGTGCTACTTGATGCAGCCTGCTACTTTGCCCCCCCAAAACTTCACTGCTTCACATTAAAATGCACATTCCTAAGCAAAACATAAAGCCTTATTAACATCTGGCCTTCATTTTAAACTGTGGTGGTAAACCACACATTCCACACAATAAGCAGTTTTTATTTATGTGACAGTCCAGTATGTTTCTTAATTCTGTTATCTGGCTCACTTCTTCAAGCCTTGGCCATTTTGCTAATCATTTTTGCCAAGTATCATTCTACCAAATTTCATTTTACCATTCATCAGTTCACTGGTGTAATGCTGCATGCATATTTCTTTTTCCCAATGTAGCGTTGTACTTGCATCTCTTTTTACTCCAAGGTTCTTTCCATGTATTACTCTGTCAGCATATCAGTTTACCACTGGGTCATTTTTGCAGCAGCTGTATGTTTACTGATGCGTCATTTTTCCCACAGTCCTTGTTCACTTGTTATGTGAGTTAATGATTATACATTGGCAAAGGTCTTTTGTCACCTACTGTGTGTATTAATAATTATGTGCAGTGCTAACGTACAGCCAAGGTTATGGCTACAAAGGGGCTCTTTGAAAATGGTTAGCCATTCTATCAAATTAACTAATTAATAAATAAAAACAAACCACATTTTGTATCAGGCAAACACATTTCTCAACAGCACTCCCTATCCTTATGTTTACAGTCCAGGTATTTACTCTTGTTATCGTTCACAGTTAAGTCAGCAGGCTTTTGACAGTAAAAGCACTCACAACCCCACATTGAGCCTCTTCATGAATGTTTCCAAGTTTAGCTGGTGCAAAGATCAGGGCACGAGCAAGATAACATCTATGCCTGCATGCCTCCTATTTTCTTCACTAGAGGTATGCCGCCACTGCGAACAATACATGACGACTAATTTAATGTCTTCCGTCCTTGGGGAAGTAAACCTTCTCTATATGGACAGCAGGCTCCATCCACTTTTTTAACATTCTTTTTACCACCCCCCCCCCAACCCCCAAAAGCCTGTTATCCATCAGCCTCTGTGTGACCTGACTGGACATTCATTCCACTTCATCCAGACAGCCATCAAGGTTCTCTGCATAGCCCAAGCCCCAGGTCCATGTGACAACTGAAGGGTATGGCCTACAATACCAGTCACTTAAACCTGCAGGTTGCTGCCATGCCTGGCTCTGGCCACATTATACAAAGCATAATGTGGACATCTTTATCATGGCTCAACTGCAGAGGGCAGGCCCACTACGACACCTAGTCTCTGCTTGGCATCATTACAGTAGTGAGACAAGCTGCCCCCTCTCTCATATGACTGAGACAGCACTGGCCAATACTCCTGCCCTCTCTGTTCTGCTTCTGTAGTGCTCACATTTCTTCTAGTTGATCCTGAGTTGTCTAGGTCATAGGTATGACATCAACACAGCAAGCTATATACACACAGCAGTAGTACTATTCTCCAGTCCCAAAGGGGTTTTACATCCAAATTACTTAGTCAAGCTCCCCGCAAGCCAGTCCTCCTATGACCTCAGTTACTTGCTGATGTTAGGTCACTGGAAACATGAACATCTAACAATGTTTCCAAGAAGTTCGAAGGTTCATAGGTACTTACTAGGCATGCAGTCTAGGACATGACTGAGGAGGCCAGGCCAGTTTCTGAACTGTTTCAAAACACTGCTAGCTAAGTGACTTGCTGAGAGTCACATAGTAGGTAAAAAAACGCTAAGGGAATCAAACCCTGGACCACAGGAAGCAGCTCATTAACAGCTTTAATCCTCTGCACTATCAGACAGCCATGTTCTTTTTGAGGTTTCTCTCAGATGGAAAGGGAAAATGGGAAAAGACCAAACAACATCCTTGGGACTTCTCTAATGACCTTATGGCAGCAAAGGGATCTGACCTTTGAGCTTCTAGCTACATTTCTTTGCTATTAATGTTAAATGCCAGGTTTGAGTTGCTAACAAGGCAAATTCCTGCAGTAACAATGATGGGAGGAAATGCAATGGCCTTGTTGCCAGGTTAAGTGTCACAACAAATCATTCTGCATTGCCTTTCCAGATACACACGTTCCAGCCTAATCTCCTAGCTTAACAAAATATCATCATGCAAGTATCCTGCTTCAAAATGCTTTTAATTTACCTGTTTGTGCTTTGAAGTCTAACAAGAACATCTCTGCTTGTCAGCCTTTAACAAGACAGGAAAGGAAGCTGCTACCAGTCTTATCATGAGAATGATGCAACAATGAATACCCCACCTTAGCTGAAATTTGGCTCATTATAGCATGTCCTTGTCAGAGAAATATATACAGTGTTTTCTTTAAATTACATAAAAAGGAAATTGTCAAGGCCAAAATCCATCACTGCTGACTTCTAAGCAAAAAATAAATAAAAGGAATGCTGTGTTAATCCACTAGCAGAAAACGCAAAGTCACTGAAATACAGATGTGATGTCATACCTTTCATTGGACCAACATAGATTTTGCAATTACTCGAACTTTCAAGCTGGCATGAGCCCTTCATCAGCAGTTATTAAGTTACTGATGTTAAATACAGTAATTAAATATCCAATCATAGATCCCAGTCCTTAAAGTGCTAGAACCAACATTTTCAAGTCTCATCTTGGTAAACCACCTAACTTACCCTTTATCTTTACCCTGTATATAACTCTGCCACAATGTCATTCATATCAACCTCTCCACACCTGAAGATCCTACTTCTATCTTCCCTCATACCTATTCTTTCTATATCTTATCTACTTACATTTTATGAACATCTCCACTACATAAACCTTTATTACCACACAAAGCAAACCTCCACTCCTCCATTAGCAGTCTCTCAAAGCCATTCAAACACACCCTGCGCAACAGCCTACCTACCGGCAAAACATCACAGACTGACTCACATCAGATACTATAGGCCAAAAGCTAGGAAATTTCAGTTTCTAACATGTAAACCTCTAAAACTTACACTTAGAATTCAACTCCACTCCTTAATAGATGGAGCTACACATCCCAATCCAGGTCCAATTTCTATCAAGACCATAGAGACCCATCACACAACCCCCATTAGTACTCAATTCCTTACCAGACTCCCAGCTCACTATTGATAGCCCATCTTAACATCAGGAGCATAAATAATAAGGTTGCCCACTTACATGCTGTCATGGATGTACATTCATTTGATATCCTGTGTCTCACTGAAACATGTCTCAAGCCTATACAAGACAATGAAGTTATTCCACCAGGCTACAGCATCTTGAGACTAGACCAAAAAGCTAAGAAGGGTGGTGGAGTAGTTATACTATACAAATCTGGATTACAGGTGACCTCTGTAGACTCTAAACCCCCTCTAACTAGTAATGCAGAAATCCTTATTTCCAAGATTCAACTCAATAATTGTAAATCCATCTATATTATTGCTGTCTACCTTCCCCAGGGAATAACTCTTAACATCCTAGAAAATATCCTAAATTGGCTTTCCACCAACTATCCCCAAGAAACAATAGTACTCAGTGACTTTAAAATCCACTGGAAAAGCTGTACTACTGAACAGCCTTCTACTCATATTAACCTACATGGTTTCACTCAAACCATTAGCTCCCCCACAAGGACCAACAAACTCAATAACATTGAAAGCACCCTAGACTGGATTCTGATAAACAGACATCATCAAACTTACAAAGTAGGGACCCTCCCTGAGGATATAAGCGACCATGCACTCACCTTCATAATCAGATTTAAGAGTGACATTCCTAGCCCAATCACCTATAGGACAATACGGAGCAACAAAAATTTTAACTCTGACATCTTCCAAACTGAACTTACGGCATGCAATTAGTCAGCCCTCAAAAATCTACCTCTAGAGGAAGCAGTAATCTACTTTAATACTAAATTCTTAGGTATTCTAGACTACCACGCACCAAAAAGGACCATTAGAACTAGGAATAAACCTGCCCCCTGGCTCTCAAAAGCAACCAAACAAAAAATGCTCCTCAGAAATAAAGCCTGGGCCAAGTGGCGTACTACTAAAAGCCCAGAGGATCACTTAAAATTTAGGTAGCTAAGAAATTATACAAAAAAAGCAATTCTGTCAGACAAAAGAAACTATTACATTCAACTCCTACAAACCCAGCAAAACAAACCACAAAAGTTCTGGGCAGGGATTAACACACTTTTACACCAAGGTTGTTCTGTCACACCCACCCCATTAGGTTCTGACCATGATAGTCCTCAGCAAATTGCCAATACCTTTAACACATTCTTTACTGAGACCACTTAGTCTCTTGCCAATCAACTAACTCCTGACAGTTCATCTCTGACTTCCTCTACTGCTAGCTTACCTCCCTCATTTCATCTCAAATCTGTCCCTACATCCCTTGTCTGTACCCTTATTCTGAAACGCAAACCTACCATCAATGCAGCTGATCTCCTACCTGCAGAATATCTGCAAAAAGCTGCAAAAGCCATAGCTTACCCCATCTCCATCCTGATTAACAGAACTATCTCTGAGGGAACTATCCCATCTATTTGGAAGATCTCACATATTATCCCCCTGCATAAAGGTGGAAACTCCAAGGAATTATCCAACTATAGACCTATTGCTATACTATCTCCACTGGAAAAATCATGGAAAAATGCATTCATAGACAACTGTTAAACCACCTGATAGATAACTTATTCGCTAACTGCCAACATGGCTTTAGGCCATTTCACAGCACCACTACTGCCCTTTTATCCTTCTCTGACTGCATTAACAAAAATCGCAATAACAACACTCTATCCTCAGTCCTCTTTATTGATCTCTCTAAAGCCTTCGGTATGGTTAACCACCAACTTCTCATAAACATACTCAAAAACCTATCACTAGATGCAATGGTTATACAATGGTTTCAATCCTGCTTAAACAATAGGCAACAGGCTGTTCTGTGGGAGAACAACTTATCTACCCATCTCCCCATTGCACTCAGTGTCCCCCAAGGCTTTATATTAGGACCTCTCCTATTTTCTATTTTTATCAATGACCTACATTCTGCAATACCTCAAGCTACCTCAATACAATATGCAGATGACTCCACATTAATATGCGCAGCCACCTCTCCATCAGACCTTCAGTCCCTCACCCAAAATGTGTTTAACACAGTCGAGAAATGGTTACTACACCATTGCCTCATCTTGAACCCCCCCCCCCCCAAAAAAAATTCCTACAATTTACTCGCACCTGTAGGGCCTCCCCACTTAACTTTACTGTTACACCAAACAACAGTACCATCATATCTCCTGACTCAACTACAAAACTACTAGGGGTACTAGTAATAACCTTAACTTTGATACTCACAATAACAGTACCATAAAAACAGTCAACAAAACACTAGGCTTCCTTTATAGAATCAAATCCTTTCTCACCCCACTAGCAAGGTATACTATTGCCCGCACACACTTAATCTTCACCCTCCTCTATGCCTTCCCTATATATACTAACCTCTCAAAAAACAACTTGAACAAGCTGGCTGTCTCCTACAATAATATTGCCAGATTTGCAACAGGCTCGACATTCAGAACCCATCACTGTACTAATTATGAACAACTAGGATGGCTAGAGTTGCCAAATTTACTTCTGTTTAACCAATTAGCTGTTGCCTACAAAATCCTGTATCAGCCTACTAATACTCCAGTTCTTACCAACATTATCACCCCCTACAACAACCTTAAGACCCTACGCTCATCTAATAAAATATTAGTACAAATAGGTAAAACCAACAATATGGCTGGTGACTCTATGTTCTCTAATACCATGGGTAAAACCTGGAACTCTTGCCCCAGTGACCTGACCTCCCTTTCCTCACTAACACAATTTGAAAGCAAGCTGAAAACCTACCTTAAATCCCATTGGTTATGTCCCTGTGTGAACCCAGACTAATTACACCTTTTTTTCACAAAGACACCCGTCACATCAACTGTATATACTAATTGCCTATTAAAAACCATAAAGAAAATGGGCCTTATATATTACTAAAATGTCATCATCAATATCTCCCTATAACTAACAAATGTTATAAGTAATATGATTATGTAAGCAGACATGTTTTGAAGTGAAAATATTTGCTTATATATTTAATGTACCCACATCTGTAAAATCTGTCATGTATAAAATTGCTTAAATATGTATTGTACCTGTACCTGTTGAAAACTGTTATTTTATATTCATTTTACTGTGTTTTTGAGGAGCTTTTATCCCCAGGCCTCTGCTGAAAATGGACATATATCTAGCTGGACTAGCCCGGTCAACAAATGTAAAATAAATAAATGAAATAAATTTGTGCCTAGAAAAGGAAGTGCATCATTTATTTCCAATTGGCTAAAAAAGAAATTTTGAACTTGATTTTGTACTTCTAGACAATAATGGTGGTAAAATACATGTGATTAAGTGCCACTTTTCTTTTTTTCTACTTAATTATCCCTCCTCACCTCCACCCTGTAGGCAGTTTTCCACGGAGTGTTTTGCTGCTTGCAGACTTTCATTCCTTACAATCAAATTTCTAAGGATGTCTCCTCAGGTTAAGATCTCTCTAATCTTTACAATTTGCCATTAAATTTAGGGAATCCCTGTAGTGAAATTTGAGAATGTTCTTATCCTATACTACACTTAATAAATACTGAAAACTAGAAGGATGACTCTTTCCTCAAGAGTTTTGGCATTAAACCCTGCCCTGTCCATTCTCAAGAAGCCCACTCAGATGACCATTTCTCAGCAGCTTGTCATCTTCTGTCCCTCAGAATAACTGAACCCCCATATATCCCAGCTTCAGTAACAGCATGCCATTCACATTACTCATACTTTGAAACGGTACTATCCCAGCTTCAGTAACAGCATGCTGTTCACGTTACTCATACTTAGAAATGGTACTATCTCAGCTTCAGTAACAGCATGCCGTTCACATTACTCATACTTAGAAATGGTACTATCCCAGCTTCAGTAACATCATGCCGTTCACATTACTCATACTTAGAAATGGTACTATCCCAGCTTCAGTAACAGCATGCTGTTCACAATACTCATACTTAGAAATGGTACTATCCCAGCTTCAGTAACAGCATGCTGTTCACATTACTCATACTTAGAAATGGTACTATCCCAGCTTTAGTAACAGCATGCTATTCACATTACTGATACTTTGAAATGGTGCTATCTCAGCTTCAGTAACAGCATGCTGCTCACATTACTCATACTTAGAAATGGTACTATCCCAGCTTCAGTAACAGCATGCTGTTCACATTACTCATACTTAGAAATGGCATTAAGATCACTGTGGATCAAGGTAGCATAACAGAAGACAGCAATGTGGGAGGCTCCTCTGCAAATGTCCGGTAATATGTCCATTATAATCATTCAGTTACCCTCATCTGTGGACTACCTGACAGACCAAAGGCAGACCAGAGTGTAAATCACAGGATCATAGGAGGTTACTAGGCTATTGGCCCTGAGGCCCTTATAAGCCTAGCCAAAAATGTAGTCCATGTTTAGACAAGTCAGCACCCAATGCCCCTGTCCAGCAGGGACACAGGTGGAATCCCAGGAGTGTGTTTTTTGTTTCCCATCCCAGTTATCCAGGTTGTGCTTAAAAAGGGGTAAAGAGGTACTCTGCTTGACGTGGAGAGGGAGTCTATTCCAGAGATGGGGGAGTCTCTGTGACACAAATTAGTGCTCAAGTGTGGGCCTCCTCAGCATTTCACACCTAACCTTCTATCTGCATATATACAAATCAAAATGGAAGTCAGCAAACATTTATTATAGCAACTATGAGCACAGCACTCTCTTTCCCCACAGGAAACTTCTGCACATGTACTTCAACAATTACAGCTGAATTTAAAGAGTTTTTTTTATCTAATTTTTATTGAAACAATCCTCCATCATTGCATTTAAGCATGAATCTATTACAGATCAAACTGTCGTCTTAGGCAATGACATTGACTCACTGGTTTTAAGTTTGTGCCTCCCAGCTCCATGGCCTGTGATTCAAGTCTTGATCTCAGCAATTGTTGAGTGGAATCTGCATGCACTCCTTGTGCCAATGTGGATTTTCTTTGAACACTATACTTTTCTGCCACCTTAAAAGCAGCCTGACTGATCAGTTTTCTAAAAATTGCTCATATATACTGTATTAACCCTTTCCCTTAGGATATGGGGTGTAGCTGAAAAGGGTCCAGGTAAAACTAGCCCATTTGTCCTAGCTGCTAAAGGGATACATTAAAATTGCAAAATATACAGTGTAGGATATAAAACTTTCTAATGACAGCAAACCCATATCAAATGTCAGTGAGGGAAATAAAATAGGCAGCATTTAATGACAGAACAAACAAAGGATAAAAAGTGTCTTAAGCAGGTAAAGCATTACGCCAGGATCAGGTGGTCAAGTGAAAAGTCATGAACTTAAAGGTCCAAAGAATGGAAGGACCTCCAAGATTTGAGCTCAGTGGGCTGGGGAGATGTTATTAATTATTTGCATTTGTTGACTGGGATAGTCCACTGGGCCGAGTCGGCCCGTTTTCAGTGGAGGACCGGGGGGGAGGGGGGGGGGGAGAAAAGCTCCACAAGAAAATCACATTGCATTTACATATATGTAAGGTTACATTACATTACTATTATTAGACAATATTCAGTCCAATGTACTAGGTAACATTAGTAGAATAGGAAATCATATTATTCATGTTTAAACCAGACTGACAGAGAAAAAGCTTGTTAGGTATTCATGTAAGAAACAAAAAGGAGGGTAGGAAACAAAATTGAAGGAGGTAATTTAGGTAGGAGCATGAGAGAGGACCATACCATTATACAATAAGCAACTCAAACGATTTCCAGTAAAACAGACACACGGACAGCTAATCACATCAGGAAAACCGAAGTAAATGAGACTAAAGGAGTTTAAGATTTCTTTACTAGTGCTGCACCAACTTCAACTCATGGACGATATCAAGCCAAACTGTGTTAACGTATTTAGACTACAGCCCTCTGACATCACTGATCTAGCAGTCCCCAGCTCTGCAAAAAAAGTCACAACGTGCAAATGTTTTATCTGGCTCCTGTTTCTGTTGTCCACAGCTCTGTATTCCTCGCTAAAAACGTTCTCATCAAAAACAGGAAAGGACACTGTGGGAATAATAAGGTGCATTTATTGCTGTTTCTCATTTTAATGGCTACCAAGCTTTGTAGTTAATTAATCTGTTTTATTTTATAAATAGTATGTTAATTACTGTTCCCCCAGGAGCACTGGAAGAACAAAGAGTCAAGCAACATGAAAGTGTCAACAAATGGGTGGGGTGCAGCCTCTAACTTTACTTTGCTGTAATACAAGCAGAATGTACAGCTGGAAGAACATTCTAACCTGAGGGATTTATACAAAATCAGTCGTCTAGCGTTGGACTGTCTATATATATATATATATGTATGTCCGTCTCCTGCTACAAAGTGTGCAAAGCAAAAATAAACAGCTCTTTAACAGATCCATACTTGACAGCAATGAAATAGTATTTTTGCATCCTTTCATGCACACTGAACTAATCCTTGTTTCTTTTCAGAGCAGATGTTAACTAACAAGTCAACAAAACTACAATACAAGACACAGCCAAAGCCTGTAAAGCAAATCACAGAGGTTACATGGAGGGATGCACAGCCAAAGATACAAATGCAAATTATTCCACACTGTTTTCCAAAATCCATCTGCATAACAGAATGGCAATTTCAGTCTCTTTTACTACTGAAACAACATGCATATACAATTCCATGCTTAGGCACTTTGCAGATCACTCCTTTTGGCAGACAGAATGCTTTTCTTAGGCTCTTATCCCTCATAAAACTGAGTACAAAACAGTGGCATAGTGGTTTCTTGGTTTTTCAGGTAGTTCTTGGCTTCTGCATGTCATCTCTGTGTCAATGCATTCTTTCCCATGTGCTCCAGCTTGCATTCTCACATCTAGAAAACTTACCAACAGTGAGCTTGCAATCCTCCAAAATTGTCACATTTAAGTGTAAGTGTGTGTGTGTGTGTGTGTGTGTGTGTGTGTGTGTGTGTGTGTGTGTGTGTGTGTGTGTGTGTGTGTGTGTGTGTGTGTGTCACATGAAACCCTGAAATGGTTTAGGTAGTTAAATGGAGACCAAAACTAATACTCAACAAACAAGACCAACAGGATGACAACTAGTCCGTAAAATTCTTAATATTAAATATTTAATGTTAAGCAATTTCATCCTCACTGGACTTTATCAGGACATAAGATCATACTCAACATCATGCAATTAAATACCCCCTCCAATTGTCCATCCACCAATCAAATAAATACCTTAATTAACAATCATCAAATCACTATTCAAAATGTTATTATCAAACCTTTCCCTTAAAGTCTGCTACAATTCATTGAAGCACACTTTTAATTGTTACTATAACATTTAAACCTGGGAACCTCATATCATTCAGTTTGAGTTGCCATCTTAATTCCTTTCCTTCTATTACATTCTCCCAATGGTACGGTTAAGACAGCATCCCCAACCCACAGTGGATGACGGCACCACTACCAGTACTTGGAGTTTGTTCAAAGACGAAAAAATGAGCTGCAGGTTCTTGCCCTAAACTAACAACAGGTCTGTTGGGAGGATTGTTGAACAAATTGAAAAGGAATCTTCAAAAACCAAATGAAAACTCCAGCCAAGCTGGACCTTCCAATGAGTGACCTCTCAAACCTCTTGAATCAGAGGCCCATGGTATATATGCAAATGACCCTTGTGAACACCAGGTGTTTCAGCTAACTGGTGATTCTGAATGCCCATGACTTGTTTCATCGTTTTAATGGACAATTTCAGGACAATAGTCATAACAAGGTTGAAATATGCATATCCACAGCTAGTGGGGTTTGGCTTTATTGGCCTGAAATTGTCCATTAAAATGACGAAACAAGTCATGGACATTCAGAATCGCCAATTAGCTGAAAGACCTGGTGTTCATACGGGTCATTTGCATTTATCCCATGGGCCTCTGATTCAAGAGGTTTGAGAGGTCACTCATTGGAAGTTCCAGCTTGGCTGAAGTTTTCATTTGGTTTTTACAGATTGTTTTTTCTGTGTGACCTTCTCACTTATTGTTCAAATAGAAAAGGAAGAGGAAAAAAAAAGAGAAGAAGCAAATGAAAATGAAAAACTTAATTATCAATGTCTTCTACACTTGTGAAGAATTTAAGGTACAGGGTTACAACAGGAAACTGCAATGTCAGATAAAAACACTTGACCCATCAAATCTGCCATTTCCATGCCTAGTGGATAAACTCATAAGATCTTGCTAATCTAACTGCTTGCTTGCCATTTTTGAGTTTCCTTTCAGTAGACTGAATACTATACAGCACCATCACCCACTGGTGAACTGCTGCTCAGTCCAAAGGGAACTTTTGTTCTGGTGTAGAACAGGTAGCTGCTGCTACCTATAAGTAGTATAACTTGTAAAAGTCAAGTCCAAAATCAGAAACAGAATCCATGCTGTCAAGAAGGCTTGAGAGATCTGTGCAGCCAGAGACCGGCTTACCTCTCCTTCATAACAGGGTGGACAGAATGCCAATGTCCTTCAGTCTATCATCACCTAAGAGAAGTAGAGGGAGCGCAGTTCAGTGCCAGGAAAGACCAACGGTCAGGGCACAGTAGGGGAATCTTGAAGCTGTAACATACAAAGGGGTGGGATACTTACTGTACTTCCAGGGTGCTACTACTGCACAACAGCACTGCAATGCCTCTGCAGTGGGCCAGGAATGTCAGCTCCTTCTGAAGATAATCACTCCACCTAGTTAAGGCCATCCATAACTGCTGCCCAGGGAGGGACAGGAAAAAGTTAAGAAACGGCATAGGTTCATAGGAAAGTATGAAGCAATCAGTCAACACACCATTTCAAGCCTAGTCAAAAATGTAAAAAATTTCCCTCCAGCTACAAGGAAGGCAAGAAAAGACAAGACAAACCAAGAAAAGATTTGAGGCTGCCCATCCAATTATCTAGGTTTACCTGGAAGGTGCAACGGCATGTTGTATATGTGGCACAAATAAGCAAAACTGTCAACCTGCATTCAGTAACAGCTCTAAGACCAATAAGGAGCTATCCGCAAAGGAAAGAAGAGTGTACCTGCAAACCTCTCGACAAGGTTGGGATGTAAGAAAATGTCTGACTTTAGATTCCAGCAGCATCTGACCTAAGACAGGAAGTACTAATACTGCTATGTGGCCATTTCTAGGACTGACCAAAGACAGTAGCAGATGGCTGGTGTCTGTACAGGGAAGGGCATGTTGGCATTCTGAGGAGACAGAAAAAACAAATCCCTGGGACTAATGTCATGATCACCAATTGCCCCATTCCCCCATCACTAGAGTTCCTGTGTACATGGGAAAATGCAATATAGTCATGATGCACAAAAGTGATGGGACAGGTGAACCTACTTCAGATTCAAGGCTGCAGAGGCAGTGGGGTGATGCAATTGGTGAAAGAGTTACTAACTTATTGAAAGGACCCTCTTAGGGAGAGGAGAGCAGTGCATATAGTTTTATTCTGTGCAGCCATACAGAGCTTTTTGTTTGCTAGGAAACCCGTGGGTTTACAGCATGATGATACTTAGCAGCAATCCACAACAGGTAGCACTTGGATAAGAATCATTTCTCATGAGCAGGATGGCAATAAACTCAAGGGAAGGGGTTGTAATGAAACTCTATTAACACGGAGATCTGTAAAATGTATGTATTTATTCATTGTACCACTGTTAGGGGTAGCAGCAGGAATCAAAAAATTCACACACACACACACACACACACACACGTATATTTTTTAAACAGGCTATATGATGCATTAGTGATGAGACTCAGAAGTGTGATCACTAAATATTGTACTGACCATGAAACAGTGACTACCAAAACTTGCTGTTTCACAGTTAAATATTTTGCACAGGCCACCTTGCCTCCCACACTTCCTACTACTTAAATATACTAGCTCTAAGACTGCTATACTTCAGAGAAAAGTAAATTATCTAAGATGTTTCAATCTTGATATTTACACAAAAAGTGAAACAAATTGCACTTCTGCATCTCCATAACAAATGGCATGCAGTTAAACATCGCAATTCTACTAATAGTATATTATCTCACACACAACTTGTATTATATTACACAATGTTATATACTGTACATTTTTGTGAAGAGAAGTCATCTTTCCCCAAAGAATATGAGATCAAAAGTTTGAGAATGCAAAAGCATAAATGTCAGAATTCTTTATTGCCGGGGGTTGTTTCGCTCATATTAAACGTGCTGTGCTGATATGTTTTGTATACTTTGATGATAATGTATGTTACTGCCGCTGGGACTGAATGTGGGGGTACAGCAAAGACTGGGAGCTGTGTGCTTGTAGTGTGTGACACAAATTAAATAAGTTCACATATGCGATTGCTTAGGTTAGATGTTGGCTAGTTGTGTTAGTATGTGTCAATCCTTCTGTTTTAAGACATGCAGTAGTGTAGAGGGGATGAAGCCCCAACTATGGCCCAGGCAACCTGGTTTGATTAGCAATCTGAGGGGTCTGAGAATTGGCAAGGAAAGGGTGGGCATGCCTATCCTTGGAGGTGGCATGCACCTGAATGCTATTTGTATTAGACTCTGGAGCCAGCTGGGGACACATAAAGGGGCATACCAAAATAAGGAAAGCTGGCTGCAATGGCTGAGTCACAACCGAGGCAGGATAACATACTGCACATCCCCACTGCATGTCTGATCATAAGGAATTACTGACTTGCACAAGGGAGAAAGGGGGAGTTAGGGCATAAGTGAAACCTCCTGGCAGCAACATGACGCTGTACCAGGACTCCTCATTCTCCTCAATGGCCCACAGCACGAGTCAGCCTTTGTCCAGGGGTGTCAGTAGGGTCCAGCTGACCCAGTGGATGAGAAGAGGTTTCAAACTGTTACCTTTGACAGCTCCTTCAGTGCAGATGGCATTCTTTAATACCTAAAGTGAGTGTTCTTCTGTTTAGATTTTATAGCAGGAAGCCTTCTTAATTGATCATTTTGAATTAGTCTGTAGTATTATGACCTGATTTATTAAACACAGCCCACTACAACACAATACATCTTCTGTTTATGGAAGCACAGCTTGTGTGTGTGTGTGTGTGGGGGGGGGGGGGGGGGGGCAGGCATACAAATGTCACCACTTTAATTTCTGTGTGTAACTCTATAATGTAACTTGTTTGTTTGTTTTTTTAAATGAATTTTCATCATTTATGCACCGTTCCAACTCACTGAAAAGGTTTTACAACATTCTTACAGACACAAAGCTAGGCATTCAGACCAGTCCTGCTTGCCTTGCCTATTTATGGCAAGATACAAAATTACTAGTTTTAGGGAGATCAAACAATAAGGAAAATTAACTCTGTGTGCTGCTTGGAAAGTGTGAATGCAAACAGAAAACCACTTTCCTATAATTTACACTAATTTGGTTTTCCACTCATTTTTCCTGCGTTCAGCATGATGATAGTATTACAAAGGCAAATTACTTTGCTTTAACAAATAGCTTCTTCTGATGACATCAGTACAGTGGAAATGGAAAATATGGTAACAATCTTTCATGGTGCTACAAGCCTATGTTCTGAGACTGTGCAGTGTTAACTCAGAAAAAAAGCAGTACAGAATCCTATCCAAAAATCACCTTAAACTAAATCTACATTATTCCTTTGAATAATAAGTTTCTCCTTGAAATCCCCGACCTTAACTCACAAATAATGTCTAAACATATTGGGCACCTATTTTCTCCTTCCAGCCCACTACCCAAGGAGGAAGTCAGAAATACCCAGCGTACTCATGTACAGATAGTTGTTTGGAACACCTGTGAAATCAAAATGGTCTATAATGATTAGAGGATTACATATGACTGATTAAACTAGAGTTTATAAGTATGGGACATTTAGATATAGATACAGAATTCTTCTCTTTGTAGCTTCAGGTAATAGACAACTACAACATTTACGTTTCTCATACTGGTGTGTAGGACTAGAGGTTTGACAGCAATGGAGAGTGACTAAATTGCGTTATAAAGGTAGGTAGCAATAGTGTGAGCTGTACAAGATGAAAACCTCTGAATCTACATAATAGAAAAGCTTGCCTGTGACCACACATGGTGAATTATAAAACAGACAAAATGCAAATGAATCACCTTTATTAACAGATTAATGCAGTTTTAATAGATCTCTATATTCTATGTCATATTATATCTTCCAATCAAAGACCTGTCTTTCAACCCAGCTTTACGGCACAGATAGACAAAGTCCAAACTATAAGCCATATAACCCAAGTTAAACTAACAGCTTGGGTACTGGAAAAGCTGGGCAAGAGAGGATAGGAGGGAATGGCAAACACCTGCTCACCTATCCTTGGGACGAGGGCCTTATAGGCCAGTGGTAGAGGCTGTTTCACCGCCATGCACATGGAAGGGGTGACAAGTCTGTAATCAGAGATGTGGGCAAGGTCTACCATGCTATTGGTCAGCAGTCTCATGTAGACATATGTTTGCAGGTGAAACAGCTGAAAATGAAGACACAAACTTGTCCTACCATGCCAGTGATGGCAACCATCATTAGCATGTGGGAGAGCATTCACATGTGGGGGGGGGGCACAGTAGGCCCTTGAGGTGATACAGGTGCTTATCTCAGACACAAAGTAGCAGTGTAAGGTCTTGACAAGAAGAAAAACAGATGATTGCCTGAAAAATAGCATTCGCTATTGGATCTTACCATATAGGGAATGTATGGGCAGCATGATCATGGACGGCTGATGGTCAGTGATCGAACAAAAAGATAAAAAAGGCCTACATTTCAATCAGGATCTGCTCCTACTCCTTTACTATGTGCGTCAGTTATGATTTGAGGTCATTCAGCAGCAACAGGAAATGTAATTGTAAGCCCTTTGACTATGCAGACCACATACACACTTGGCCTGGATGAGATCACAGACCACATTCTGTGAGCAGCAGTGATGAGAGAGGACATCTGAAATATTGTTGGTATTGTATGTCTTGTACGTGAAACACCTTTCACTTGTGCAACATCCTGCTGCGAGTAGATCAGCTGAAAATGACTGAAATTCACAATCAAACACTTCCATCCTGATGGACTGGTAGCACAGCTCATAGGATCACTGGTGATTACTAGTCTAACTACTCCAAGGGGTCTTTATAAGCTCTGACATGCTTCCTATATGTATCTGAAAAGGTTTGATACCCTATAGTTATTTTCAGGGGTGTATATAAGCTTGGGTATGGGTAGTCAAGCATTTACAAGTTCCCTCTGTCTAACAGAGACACAGGTGCCAGACCAGGGGTACATTTCTGATTCCCCATCTAATGGTCCAAGTGATGCTTGCATTGTGTCACAGAAGAACTGTTTTTCACATGGATAGGAAGCTTGTTTCAGAGAAGGGATACTCTTAGAGATACATATCTGTCCCTCCCGCATGTCTTACTTATGTTGCAGTATATGTGTAGGTCCCTAGATCAGGTAATTTACATGATCAGCAGGCCCTGGTGTTGACTTTGTAATGCAGATATTACTGGTGCATGCAGAGATTAGTACCACTGGGATGTTACACAGTATGCAATGGATATTCCTCAAACAATAAAATAGCATTGACAGCAAGTGCTAAAGCATGGCTAATCTAGCAACTACTGTCATTTCATCTTTGCAAATGAACCAGGGTATTATTATCCCCTCAGGAGACAAAGAATGACATGACTACCTGTATCAGTGGTGGGGGACTCCGTCAACAGATAACAGCTTGACAGTTTGCAGCAAATGCTGTGCCTGCTGGCAATCAAAATTTAAGTGAAGTAGTAAAACTCTGCACATAAATGCAAGGTTTAGTAAAAGTCAGCCAGTGCAGTAGCATATAAGGTACTATGCAGGTGTGAGGTGTTCAGTAAATGTTCAGCCTTCACTTATGATTTTGAATTGCGTACACTTCCTCCTTAAGTCTAAAACAAACAAGAAGAAAACCGATCAATGACGTTTTCAACATAACTCAGTAAGAACCGAAGAATTTAAAAAAAATGGAGTTGTGGTTTGCACATATAGAAGGAACTGATCAACTTTTTGAGATGAACTACATTGTTTCAGAGAAGCTCATGACAACAGTACTCAGTGTTATGAATGTAATGACATATGGATCACTTTTGGTTGTGGACCTCCTGCAGTAACAGGAGCCTAAAATCTAGGAACAAACTGTTAAAAAAGGTACACATTTTGAGAATAACGTGCATGTAACTACAGAAATATTTTGTCTTAATCGTTGTAACCAACAGGCCAATGAAATGGTGATACAGCATGCAGGTACAGAGAAGTAATATACTGTGAACTGCAAACTTGGTTCAAGACAAGTTTTGAAAATGCAGTTAGACATTCACAATCATCACCTGCAGTGAAGTCTATAACAAAATAAAAATTTACTTATGAAATTACATTTGTCTCCAAAGGAATTTAAAGTTGGTCTATGAAAGGAAATTGCAGACAGAGATGTATAACAAATGATGAAGCATAAGTTATGTGTTGTTGCTATGCATAAAGGCAAAATGTAGGCAAATACTGAAAAAGGAAAACAAAGTTTTGTATTAAATGTAATAATAAACATTATTATCCACAAATCTGTAGCTATAAATAAGCTAAATGCCACAGCTGATGAAAAATGATTAGGATGCATGAAATTAGCATGTCACAAGTACATTTAAAAGAAAGGAATAGAAATAATTACCATAACAAAAATACCAAACATATATGTAAAGTTAAACAGCTGTGTAAAAATGATACTGTTCTGGCAGTTTCTCAGACATTTTTATAAAGCATAAGGACAATGAGTGACCGTCTACCTATGAATGATACAGCTATGGACACAGACTGTTACAGCTGCAGTCAGCAGTCTTAGGACTGAAAAAAAGATTCATGCTAATCACTTTTAACTGGGATACTTCACAATCCTAGTTGGTAAATGTTTTGCTGAAATAAAAGTAGAAGATTATTTCAACAGATGCACAAGAAAGTAAGAAGACATTTCTTGCATATTTTGTTGACCACTTGACAAAGTTGTACAAAGAAGTGAAAAACAAATTGATGAAGCGGGTATTATGTCTCACTGTTTAAAAAAAAACTCACTGGATGCTTTCCATGCCACTGAACCAATGTACTGTGCTGGGAATGGGTGTCACATTTCCTAAAAAAACAATACAAATACAATGATTTGTGAGACATTCTACTCCAGCCATCTCAAACTAAAGGGCCACAGACGTTTATAGGAGTGCTTGGAAGGCCAAGGCTGCTTGGTCTTGTGACTATTGCAGCTTGTAGTTCCCACCATGGACTGTACCTCCCCTCTCAAGGAGGGCTAGCTAGTCATGTCTGGGAAGAATTTCTGAATACCTAACGAATACAAAAGGAAATGTAAACTTTCAAAGGAAGAAAAGTTGACTCCTGCAGGGGACTTGAGTAATCAGTCCATGGAAGATGAGAAGACCTGTGCTGAAGAACACAGTAACGGTCATCCTGGTATTGTTAAAAATGGAAGTAGTACCTAGAAAAATTGCCTGGTGGCCAAAGTTAGGTGAAGAAATTTAAAGCATTGTAAAGAATATGTGCCATTACAGAACCAGGAAATACCCAGATTAAGCACTTTACATCCACAGTTAACTGCCAAGTAGATGCTGGAAAAGATGGTACATTGACTTTTCAGAATCATTTAAAAATACTGTATTAATAATTGTGGTGAATGCATATACAAAATTACTAAAAGTGCTTCATAAGACTGAAATCATGTCTCAAGTTACTTTTAGTTGTTTCTTTATTAAAATGTGAAGAATATTATCAATGAATTAAGTAAAGTGGACCAATTAATTACACAAGTACATTAAACAACCAATAGCTTAGCTGACTTATTTATACAAAACTTCAAAGTAATGAAGTCTAGTCTGTTACCCTGTTTGAAACTCAGTAAAACTGTTTGATTCTTATGCTGTGAAACAGTCTGAATTCTACTCCAGTGCATACTCCTGCAGAAATATTCGTAAGTACAGATATAAGAACAGCAGTAGACTTGAAGAAATTAAGCGTGAGTGGATGAAACTAAGCCCAAGTTGAACTGTACAAGGAAAACAATATTGGAAAAGTTTCGGCAAGACCAACATGCAAATGACAGGACCAATCAAGGAACATGCAGTGGCAATCCAAGATATTGCCAGGAGAAGTTCTAAGTGGATTCCCAGAATTACCATGAATAGAATTGTTACTCAAGATGTAGTCTGACTCGTTCACAGCTGGATCTTCAATGGCTAACAGCACTGACATATACAAAGAAATGAATCCTTATAGCCGAGAACGGGACAGTGAGTGTGTTCTATCAAATATGGAGAATGAGTACATTTCAGTCTCAACTTTTTTCTCCAGTTCTGTACAAGGCTGTCATGCAGACTGCGTCTGATGCACTAAGAAATTAATAAACTTTGCCTAAATTGAAGAAATTGCAGAGTTAGAAAAATTACTTCAGCATCTGACCTAAGAGTTGTAGCAGTTGGACTGAACCAGTGTGTGGACTAACAATGCATTATTTTAAAATGAACTACTTCATCTAATACACACTGCTATACGGACATTGTTTACCATTTTCCCCTACTAAGTTATGTCCAGACCTAAAAGTGAGATTGTGGTGTGAAGCTGTACACTGACATACACATTTGGTAAAAGTGAGATTTCATGCTAGTACAAAAAGTATTGCATATGTGCATTATACGCAGTCAAACTTTGCTCACTGGTAAAGAGGTTTCAGATTGTATTCCAAGGCTCTGTGAAAGCTTCTTTCAAGTATATAACAGATATTCTAAATATATAACAGTTTTGATTACATTTTTGGCTACTAAAACCATACAATACATGCTGTAGTTAACAGTAGCACCACACAACCCGCGCCAGAAAAGAAACAAAAGTCGAAGTCTCCGAGATTAACAGAAGCAAAGATGAGGAGCACTTCACCCACCTAGCCTGCCGATTTCATAGGGTCATAGGTATATACTAGGCTAGTTGCCCTTGGGGGCCATTTTAAACTTATTGAATTTCACAGTCTGTACTCGAATTAACCTACCCTGTTTGGCTAGAGATTGTCCTCATCCCATGGTTGATAATTAATATTATCCCTAATAAGAATAACTGGGATCATAGAATAGATAATTTGAGGGGACCCATGCATGGGATAAAGCATTTAGGCACTGCCTCTGTTCATTAGTAGCACAGCTGGTAGTCCTAGGGTAATTTTCTGTTTCCCATCCATAGATTTTTTTTTCCTACTGGATAAGTTACAAATCCTAATTCACCGATTACCCATCCCCTAATCCCCCTAGGACTGCTTATGTATGACAAATTATGCATTCTTAAATTCTTTTATTGCTAGACCCTGCTGCTTTTTTAGAAAAAGCTTGTGAAGTCACATGCCAGCCTTTTTCTGAAATAATAATTCATCATTTTTCCAATGAGACAATCATCATATATCTTCAACTTGCCCTCTTTTTCTTAAGCATGTCTTTTCGTGAAAGATATTATCTGCTTGACTACCATGGATTCTAGGGAAATACTTGGAAAAACAGCCATACCACTGTTTACAAATGACAACAATACAACTAAATGTGACTTAATTCCCAACAAAATCTATCTCTGCAATCTACACTCCCAAAGTACAAATATATTCCCCTTTCACTTTCACCTACTGTTTTACACACTAACCATCCAACACCCACACTGTAAATACTGCATAACACTACTTTAATCACATGCTGCCTAAACCACATTTTCCTACAACTCATTGCAATACACACCACTCTCTGTCAAATGTCACGTACCACACACACCAGAAACCTGCAATCCTATAATTTTGCACACCCAGTTACCACAATTTCCAGAATCATTTCCTCTTCTTCTCCTCCCAAGTTCATTCAAGTCAGTAACATTGGGACCTGCAGTTCTCTCCCCATCTAATCTCACACAGTAAGTAAAAGTGGGACCTGCAGTTCTCTCCCCATGTCATCTCATACAGTACGTAATAGTGCGACCTGCAGTTCTCTCCCCATGTAATAACATTACAGTAAGTAATAGTGGGACATGAAGTTCTCTCCCCATGTAATCTCATACAGTAAGTAATAGTGGGACCTGCAGTTCTCTCCCCATCTAATCTCATACAGTAAGTAAAAGTGGGACCTGCAGTTCTCTCCCCATGTCATCTCATACAGTAAGTAATAGTGGGACCTGCAGTTCTCTCCCCATGTAATAACATTACAGTAAGTAATAGTGGGACCTGCAGTTCTCTCCACATGTAATCTCACACAGTAAGTAATAGTGGGACCTGCAGTCTCTCCCCACTCTCATTCAGTAAGTAATAGTGGGACCTGCAGTTCTCTCCCCATGTAATCTCACACAGTAAGTAATAGTGGGACCTGCAGTTCTCGCCCCATGTAATCTCATTTAGTAAGTAACAGAGGGACTGCAGTTCTCTCCCCATGTAATCTCATACAGTAAGTAAAAGTGGGACCTGCAGTTCTCCCCCCATGTAATCTCACACAGTAAGTAATAGTGGGACCTGCAGTCTCTCCCCACTCTCATTCAGTAAGTAATAGTGGGATCTGCAGTTCTCTCCCCATGTAATCTCACACAGTAATAGTGGGACCTGCAGTTCTCTCCCCATGTAATCTCATTTAGTAAGTAACAGAGGGACTGCAGTTCTCTCCCCATGTAATCTCATACAGTAAGTAAAAGTGGGACCTGCAGTTCTCTCCCCATGTCATCTCATACAGTAAGTAATAGTGAGACCTGCAGTTTTCTCCCCATGTAATAACATTACAGTAAGTAATAGTGGGACCTGCAGTTCTCTCCCCATGTAATCTCACACAGTAAGTAATAGTGGGACCTGCAGTCTCTCCCAACTCTCATTCAGTAAGTAATAGTGGGACCTGCAGTTCTCTCCCCATGTAATCTCATACAGTAAGTAATAGTGGGACCTGCAGTTCTCTCCCCATGTAATCTCATTTAGTAAGTAACAGAGGGACTGCAGTTCTCTCCCCATGTAATCTCATACAGTAAGTAATAGTGGGATATGCAGTTCTCTCCCCATGTAATCTCATACAGTAAGTAAAAGTGGGACCTGCAGTTCTCTCCCCATGTAATCTCATACAGTAAGTAATAGTGGGACATGCAGTTCTCTCCTCATGTAATCTCAATCAGTAAGTAACAGTGGGACCTGCAGTTCTCTCTCCATATTATCTCCTTCAGTAAGTAACAGTGGGACCTGCAGTTCTCTCCCTATGTAATATCATACAGTAAGTAATAGTGGGACCTGCAGTTCTCTCCCCATATAATCTCATTCAGTAAGTAACAGAGGGACCTGCAGTTCTCTCCCCATGTAATCTCATACAGTAATTAATGGTGGGACCTACAGTTCTCTTCCCTTGTAATCTCATACAGTAAGCAACAGTGGGACCTAATCTCTCATACAGTAAGTAATAGTGCGACCTGCAGTTGTCTCCCCATGTAATAACATTACAGTAAGTAATAGTGGGACCTGCAGTTCTTTCCTCATATAATCTCATTCAATAAGTAACAGTGGGACCTGCAGATCTCTTTCCATGTAATCTCATTTAGTAAGTAACAGAGGGACCTGCAGTTCTCTCCCCATGTAATCTCATACAGTAAGTAATGGTGGGACCTGCAGTTCTCTCCACATGTAATCTCATTTAGTAAGTAACAGAGGGACCTGCAGTTCTCTCCCCATGAAATCTCATACAGAAACTAATAGTGGGACCTGTGGTTCTCTCTCCATGTAATCTCAAATAGTAAGTAGCACTGAGACCTGCAGTTCTCTCCCCATGTAATCTCATACAGTAAGTAATAGTGGGACCTGCAGTTCTCTCCCCATGTAATCTCATACAGTAAGTAATACTGGGTCCTGCAGTTCTCTCCCCATGTAATCTAATTTAGTAAGTAACAGAGGGACCTGCAGTTCTCTCCACATGCAATCTCATACAGTAATTAATGGTAGGACCTGCAGTTCTCTCCCCATGTAATCTCATACAGTAAGTAATAGTGGGACCTGCAGTTTTCTCCCCATGTAATCTCATACAGTACGTAATAGTGGAACCTGCAGTTCTCTCCCCATGTAATGTCATACAGTAAGTAATAGCGGGCCCTACAGATCTCTCCCCATGTAATATCATACGGTAAGTAATATTAGAACCTGCAGTTATCTCCTCCTGTAATCTCGTACAGAAATTAATGGCGGGACCTTCAGATCTCTTTCCATGTAATCTGATATAGTAAGTAATAGTGGGATCTGCAGTTCTCTCCCCATGTAATCTCATACAGTAAGCAACAGTGGGACCTGCAGTTCTCTCCCCATGTAATCTCATACAGTAAGCAAAAGTGGGACCTAATCTCTCATACAATAAATAATAGTTGGACCTGCAGTTGTCTCCCCATGTAATCACATTACAGTAAGTAATAGTAGGACCTGCAGTTCTCTCCCCATGTAATCTCATACAGTAAGTAATGGTGGGACCTACAGTTCTCTCCCCATGTAATCTCATACAGCAAGTAATGATGGGACTTGCAGTTCTCTCCCCATGTAATCTCATACAGTAAGTAATGGTGGGACCTGCAGTTCTTTCCCCATGTAATCTCATACAGTAAGTAATGGTGGGACCTGCAGTTCTCTCCCCATGTAATCTCATACAGTAAGTAATGGCAGGACCTGCAGTTCTCTTTCCATGTAATCTCATATAGTAAGTAATAGTGGGATCTGCAGTTGTCTTCCCATGTAATCACATTACAGTAAGTAATAGTGGGACCTGCAGTTCTCTCCCCATGTAATCTCATACAGTAAGTAATAATAGGACCTGCAGTTCTCTCCACATATAATCTCATACAGTAAGTAATAGTGGGACCTGAAGTTTTCTCCCCATATAATGTCATACAGTAATTAATAGTGAGACCTGCAGTTCTCTCCCTATGTAATCACTCATACAGTGAGTAATACTGCGACGTGCAGTTCTCTACCAATGTAATCTCATAGAGTAAGTAATAGTGAGACCTACAGTTCTCTCCCAATATAATCTCATACAGTAAGTAATAGTGGGACCTGCAGTTCTCTCCCCATGTAATCTCATACAGTAAGTAATAGTGAGACCTACAGTTCTCTCCCTATATAATCTCATACAGTAAGTAATAGTGGGACCTGCAGTTCTCTTGCCATGTGATCTCATAGAGTAAGTAATAGTGGGACCTGCAGTTCTCTCCCCATGTAATCTCATACAGTAAGTAATGGTGGGACCTGCAGTTCTCTCCCCATGTAATCTCATACAGTAAGTAATGGTGGGACCTGCAGTTCTCTTTCCACGTGCTCTCATACAGTAAGCAACAGTGGGACCTGCAGTTCTCCCCCATGTAGTCTCTCATACAGTAAGTAATGGTGGGACGTGCAGTTCCCTCCCCATGTGATCTCATACAGTAAGTAATAGTGGGACCTGCGGTTCTCTCCCCATGTAATCTCAAACAGTAAGTAGCACTGAGAACTGCAGTTCACTCCCCATGTAATCTCATACAGCAAGTAATAGTGGGACCTACAGTTCTCTCCCCATGTAATCTCATAGAATAAGTAATAGTGGGACATGCAGTTCTCTCCCCATGTAATCTCATACTGTAATTAATAGTGGGTCCTGCAGTTCTCTCCGCATGTAATCTCATCTATTCAGTAATAGTGGGACCTACAGTTCTCTTCTGAAGTGATATCATACAGTAAGTAATAGAAGGACCTGCAGTTCTTGCCCCATGTAATCTCATACAGTAAGTAATAGTGGGACATGCAGTTCTCTCCCCATGTAATCTCATACAGTATGTAATAGTGGGACCTGCAGTTCTCTCCCCATGTAATCTCATACAGTAAGTAACAGTGGGACCAGCAGTTCTCTCCCCATGTAATCTAATTTAGTAAGTAACAGTGGGACCTGCAGTTCTCTCCACATGCAATCTCATACAGTAATTAATGGTGGGACCTGCAGTTCTCTCCTTATGTAATCTCATACAGTAAGTAATAGTGGGACCTGCAGTTCTCTCCACATGTAATCTCATACAGTAAGTAATAGTGGGACCTGCAGTTCTCTCCCCATGTAATCTCATACAGTAAGTAATAGTGGGACATGCAGTTCTCTCCCCATCTAATCTCATACAGTATGTAATAGTGGGACATGCAGTTCTCTCCCCATGTAATCTCATACAGTATGTAATAGTGGGACCTGCAGTTCTCTCCACATGTAATCTCATCTATTCAGTAATAGTGGGACCGGCAGTTCTCTCCCCACATAACCGCATACAGTAAATAATAGTGGGACCTGAAGTTCTCTCCCCATGTAATTTCATACAGTAATTAATAGTGGGTCCTGCAGTTCTCTCCCCATCTAATCTCATACAGTATGTAATAGTGGGACCTGCAGTTCTCGCCCCATGTAATCATATACAGTAAGTAATAGAAGGACCTGCAGTTCTCTCCCCATGTAATCTCATCCAGTCAGTAATAGTGGGACCTGCAGTTCTCTTCCCATGTCATCTCATCCAGTCAGTAATAGTGGGACCGGCAGTTCTCTCCCCACATAACCTCATACAGTAAATAATAGTGGGACCTGAAGTTTTCTCCCCATGTAATCTCATACAGCAAGTAATAGTGGGACCTGCAGTTCTCTCCCCATGTAATCTCATACAGTAAGTAACAGAAGGACCTGCAGTTCTCTCCCCATGTAATCTCATCCAGTCAGTAATAGTGGGACCTGCAGTTCTTTCCCCATGTCATCTCATCCAGTCAGTAATAGTGGGACCTGCAGTTCTCTCCCCACATAACCTCATACAGTAAATAATAGTGGGACCTGAAGTTCTCTCCCCATGTAATCTCATACAGCAAGTAATAGTGGGACCTACAGTTCTCTCCCCATGTAATCTCATACAGTAAGTAGTAGTGGGACATGCAGTTCTCTCGCCATGTAATCTCATACAGTGATTAATAGTGAGTCCTGCAGTTCTCTCCCCATGTAATCTCATACAGTAAGTAACAGTGGGACCTGCAGTTCTCTCCCCATGTAATCTAATTTAGTAAGTAACAGTGGGACCTGCAGTTCACTCCACATGCAATCTCATACAGTAATTAATGGTGGGACCTGCAGTTCTCTCCTTATGTAATCTCATACAGTAAGTAATAGTGGGACCTGCAGTTCTCTCCACATGTAATCTCATACAGTAAGTAATAGTGGGACCTGCAGTTCTCTCCCCATGTAATCTCATACAGTAAGTAACAGTGGGACCTGCAGTTCTCTCCCCATGTAATCTAATTTAGTAAGTAACAGTGGGACCTGCAGTTCTCTCCACATGCAATCTCATACAGTAATTAATGGCGGGACCTGCAGTTCTCTCCTTATGTAATCTCATACAGTAAGTAATAGTGGGACCTGCAGTTCTCTCCCCATGTAATCTCATACAGTAAGTAATAGTGGGCCCTACAGATCTCTCCCCATGTAATCTCATACAGTAAGTAATATTAGAACCTACAGTTCTCTCCTCCTGTAATCTCATACAGAAATTAATGGCGGGACCTTCAGATCTCTTTCCATGTAATCTCATATAGTAAGTAATAGTGGGATCTGCAGTTCTCTCCCCATGTAATCTCATACAGTAAGCAAAAGTGGGACCTAATCTCTCATACAGTAAGTAATAGTGGGACCTGCAGTTGTCTTCCCATGTAATCACATTACAGTAAGTAACAGTGGGACCTGCAGTTCTCTCCCCATGTAATCTCATACAGTAAATAATAGTGGGACCACCAGTTCTCTCCCCATATAATCTCATACAGTAAGTAATAGTGGGACCTGCAGTTCTCTCCACATGTAATCTCATACAGTAAGTAATAGTGGGACCTGCAGTTCTCTCCCCATGTAATCTCATACAGTAAGTAACAGTGGGACCTGCAGTTCTCTCCCCATTTAATCTAATTTAGTAAGTAACAGTGGGACCTGCAGTTCTCTCCACATGCAATCTCATACAGTAATTAATGGCGGGACCTGCAGTTCTCTCCTTATGTAATCTCATACAGTATGTAATAGTGGGACCTGCAGTTCTCTCCCCATGTAATCTCATACAGTAAGTAATAGTGGGCCCTACAGATCTCTCCCCATGTAATCTCATACAGTAAGTAATATTAGAACCTACAGTTCTCTCCTCCTGTAATCTCATACAGAAATTAATGGCGGGACCTTCAGATCTCTTTCCATGTAATCTCATATAGTAAGTAATAGTGGGATCTGCAGTTCTCTCCCCATGTAATCTCATACAGTAAGCAAAAGTGGGACCTAATCTCTCATACAGTAAGTAATAGTGGGACCTGCAGTTGTCTTCCCATGTAATCACATTACAGTAAGTAACAGTGGGACCTGCAGTTCTCTCCCCATGTAATCTCATACAGTAAATAATAGTGGGACCGCCAGTTCTCTCCCCATATAATCTCATACAGTAAGTAATAGTGGGACCTGCAGTTCTCTCCCCATGTAATCTCATACAGTAAGTAATAGTGGGACCTGCAGTTCTCTCCCCATGTAATCTCTCAATACTGCGACCTGCAGTTCTCTACCAATGTAATCTCATAGAGTAAGTAATAGTGGGATCTGCAGTTTTCTCCCAATATAATCTCATACAGTAAGTAATAGTGAGACCTGCAATTCTCTCCTCATGTAATCTTTCTTACAATGAGTAATAGTGCGACCTGTAGTTCTCTCCCCATGTAATCTCATACAGAAATTAATGGCGGGACCTTCAGATCTCTTTCCATGTAATCTCATATAGTAAGTAATAGTGAGACCTACAGTTCTCTCCCAATATAATCTCATACAGTATGTAATAGTGGGACCTGCAGTTCTCTCCCCATGTAATCGCATACAGTAAGTAATAGTGAGACCTACAGTTCTCTCCCCATATAATCTCATACGGTAAGTAATAGTGGGACCTGCAGTTCTCTTGCCATGTGATCTCATAGAGTAAGTAATAGTGGGACCTGCAGTTCTCTCCCCATGTAATCTCATACAGTGAGTAATGGTGGGATATGCAGTTCTCTCCCCATGTAATCTCATACAGTAAGTAATGATGGGACCTGCAGTTCTCTCCCCATGTAATCTCATACAGTAAGTAATGGTGGGACCTGCAGTTCTCTCCCCATGTAATCTCATACAGTAAGTAATGGCAGGACCTGCAGTTCTCTTTCCATGTAATCTCATATAGTAAGTAATAGTGGGATGTGCAGTTCTCTCCCCATGTAATCTCATACAGTAAGCAACAGTGGGACCTAATCTCTAATACAGTAAGTAATAGTGGGACCTGCAGTTGTCTTCCCATGTAATCACATTACAGTAAGTAATAGTGGGACCTGCAGTTCTCTCCCCATGTAATCTCATAGAGTAAGTAATAGTGAGACTTACAGTTCTCTCCCAATATAATCTCATACAGTAAGTAATAGTGGGACCTGCAGTTCTCTCCCCATGTAATCTCATACAATAAGTAATAGTGAGACCTACAGTTCTCTCCCCATATAATCTCATACAGTAAGTAATAGTGGGACCTGCAGTTCTCTTGCCATGTGATCTCATAGAGTAAGTAATAGTGGGACCTGCAGTTCTCTCCCCATGTAATCTCATACAGTAAGTAATGGTGGGACCTGCAGTTCTCTCCCCATATAATCTCATACAGTAAGTAATAGTGGGACCTGCAGTTCTCTTTCCATGTACTCTCATACAGTAAGCAACAGTGGGACCGCCAGTTCTATCCCCATATAATCTCATACAGTAAGTAATAGTGGGACCTGCAGTTCTCTCCCCATGTAATGTCATACAGTAATTAATAGTGAGACCTGCAGTTCTCTCCCTATGTAATCTCTCATACAGTGAGTAATACTGCGACCTGCAGTTCTCTACCAATGTAATCTCATAGAGTAAGTAATAGTGGGATCTGCAGTTTTCTCCCAATATAATCTCATACAGTAAGTAATAGTGAGACCTGCAATTCTCTCCTCATGTAATCTTTCATACAGTGAGTAATAGCATGACCGGTAGTTCTCTCCCCATGTAATCTCATAGAGTAAGTAATAGTGAAACCTACAGTTCTCTCCAAATATAATCTCATACAGTAAGTAATAGTGGGACCTGCAGTTCTCTCCCCATGTAATCTCATACAGTAAGTAATAGTGAGACCTACAGTTCTCTCCCCATATAATCTCATACTGTAAGTAATAGTGGGACCTGCAGTTCTCTTGCCATGTGATCTCATAGAGTAAGTAATAGTGGGACCTGCAGTTCTCTCCCCATGTAATCTCATACAGTAAGTAATAGTGGGACCTGCAGTTCACGCCCCATGTAATCTCATACAGTAAGTAATGGTGGGACCTGCAGTTCTCTCCCCATGTAATCTCATACAGTAAGTAATGGTGGGACCTGCAGTTCTCTTTCCATGTACTCTCATACAGTAAGCAACAGTGGGACCTGCAGTTCTCCCCCATGTAGTCTCTCATACAGTAAGTAATGGTGGGACCTGCAGTTCACTCCCCATGTGATCTCATACAGTAACTAATAGTGGGACCTGCGGTTCTATCCCCATGTAATCTCACACAGTAAGTAGCACTGAGACATGCAGTTCTCTCCCCATGTAATCTCATACAGCAAGTAATAGTGGGACCTACAGTTCTCTCCCCATGTAATCTCATACAGTAAGTAATAGTGGGACATACAGTTCTCTTCTGAAGTGATATCATACAGTAAGTAATAGAAGGACCTGCAGTTCTCGCCCCATGTAATCTCATACAGTAAGTAATAGTGGGACATGCAGTTGTCTCCCCATGTACTCTCATACAGTAATTAATAGTGGGTCCTGCAGTTCTCTCCCCATCTAATCTCATACAGTATGTAATAGTGGGACCTGCAGTTCTCTCTGCATGTAATCTCATACAGTAAGTAATAGAAGGACCTGCAGTTCTCTCCCCATGTAATCTCATGCAGTAAGTAATAGAAGGACCTGCAGTTCTCTCCCCATGTAATCTCATGCAGTAAGTAATAGCTGGACCTGCAGTTCTCGCCCCATGTCATCTCATCCAGTCAGTAATAGTGGGACCTGCAGTTCTCTCTCCACATAACCTCATACAGTAAATAATAGTGGGACCTGAAGTTCTCTTCCCATGTAATCTCATACAGCAAGTAATAGTGGGACCTGCAGTCCTCTCCCCATGTAATCTCATACAGTAAGTAACAGAGGGACCTGCAGTTCTCTCCCCATGTAATCTCATCCAGTCAGTAATAGTGGGACCTGCAGTTCTCTCCCCATGTAATCTCATACAGTAAGTAATAGCTGGACCTGCTTTTCTCTCCCCATATAATCTCATACAGTAAGTAAAAGTGGGACCTGCAGTTTTCTCCCCATATAATCTCATAAAGTAAGTAATAGCAGGACCTGCAGTTCTCTCACCATGTAATCTCATACAGTAAGTAATAGTGGTTCTCTCCCCATGTATTCTCATACAGTAAGTAATAGTTGGACCTGCATTTATCTCCCCTTGTAATCTCATACAGTAAGTAAAAGTGGGACCTGCAGTTCTCTCCCCATGTAATCTCATACAGTAAGTAATGGTGGGACCTGCACTTCTCTCCCCATGTAATCTCATACAGTAAGTAATGGTGGGACCTGCAGTTCTCTTTCCATGTACTCTCATACAGTAAGCAACAGTGGGACCTGCAGTTCTCCCCCATGTAGTCTCTAATACAGTAAGTAATGGTGGGACTTGCAGTTCCCTCCCCATGTGATCTCATACAGTATTTAATAGTGGGACCTGCGGTTTTCTCCCCATGTAATCTCAAACAGTAAGTAGCAGTGAGACCTGCAGTTCTCTCCCCATGTAATCTCATACAGCAAGTAATAGTGGGACCTACAGTTCTCTCCCCATGTAATCTCATACAGTAAGTAATAGTGGGACACACAGTTCTCTCCCCATGTAATCTTATACAGTATGTAATAGTGGGACCTGCAGTTCTCTTTCCATGTACTCTCATACAGTAAGCAACAGTGGGACCTGCAGTTCTCCCCCATGTAGTCTCTAATACAGTAAGTAATGGTGGGACCTGCAGTTCCCTCCGCATGTAATCTCATCTATTCAGTAATAGTGGGACCTACAGTTCTCTTCTGAAGTGATATCATACAGTAAGTAATAGAAGGACCTGCAGTTCTCGCCCCATGTAATCTCATACAGTAAGTAATAGTGGGACCTACAGTTCTCGCCCCATGTAATCTCATACAGTAAGTAATAGTGGGACCTACAGTTCTCGCCCCATGTAATCTCATACAGTAAGTAATAGTGGGACATGCAGTTCTCTCCCCATGTAATCTCATACAGTAATTAATAGTGGGTCCTGCAGTTCTCTTCTGAAGTGATATCATACAGTAAGTAATAGAAGGACTTGCACTTCTCTCCACATGTACTCTCATACAGTAAGCAACGGTGGGACCTGCAGTTCTCCCCCATGTAGTCTCTAATACAGTAAGTAATAGTGGGACCTGCAGTTCTCTCCCCATGTAATCTCATCCAGTCAGTAATAGTGGGACCTGCAGTTTACTCCCCACATAACCTCATACAGTAAATAATAGTGGGACCTGAAGTTCTCTCCCCATGTAATCTCATACAGCAGGTAATAGTGGGACCTACAGCGCTCTCCCCATGTAATCTCATACAGTAAATAATAGTGGGACCTGAAGTTCTCTCCCCATGTAATCTCATACAGTATGTAATAGTGGGACCTGCAGCTCTCGCCCCATGTAATCTCATACAGCAAGTAATAGTGGGACCTGCAGTTCTCTCCCCATGTAATCTCATACAGTAAGTAATAGAGGGACCTGCAGTTCTCTCCCCATCTAATCTCATACAGTATGTAATAGTGGGACCTGCAGTTCTCTCCGCATGTAATCTCATCTATTCAGTAATAGTGGGACCTACAGTTCTCTTCTGAAGTGATATCATACAGTAAGTAATAGAAGGACCTGCAGTTCTCGCCCCATGTAATCTCATACAGTAAGTAATAGTGGGTCCTGCAGTTCTCTCCCCATCTAATCTCATACAGCATGTAATAGTGGGACCTGCAGTTCTCTCCCCATGTAATCTCATACAGTAATTAATAGTGGGTCCTGCAGTTCTCTCCCCATCTAATCTCATACAGTATGTAATAGTGGGACCTGCAGTTCTCGCCCCATGTAATCATATACAGTAAGTAATAGAAGGACCTGCAGTTCTCTCCCCATGTCATCTCATCCAGTCAGTAATAGTGGGACCTGCAGTTCTCTCCCCACATAACCTCATACAGTAAATAATAGTGGGACCTGAAGTTCTCTCCCCATGTAATCTCATACAGCAAGTAATAGTGGGACCTGCAGTTCTCGCCCCATGTATTCTCATCCAGTCAGTAATAGCTGGACCTGCAGTTCTCTCCCCATGTCATCTCATCCAGTCAGTAATAGTTGGACGTGCAGTTCTCTCCCCACATAACCTCATACAGTAAATAATAGTGGGACCTGAAGTTCTCTCCCCATGTAATCTCATACAGCAAGTAATAGTGGGACCTACATTTCTCTCCCCATGTAATCTCATACAGCAAGTAATAGTGGGACATGCAGTTCTCTCCCCATGTAATCTCATACAGTAATTAATAGTGGGACAAGCAGTTCTCTCCCCATCTAATCTCATACAGTATGTAATAGTGGGACCTGCAGTTCACGCCCCATGTAATCTCATACAGTAAGTAATAGTGGGACATGCAGTTCTCTCCCCATGTAATCTCATACAGTAATTAATAGTGGGTCCTGCAGTTCTCTCCCCATCTAATCTCATACAGTATGTAATAGTGGGACCTGCAGTTCACGCCCCATGTAATCTCATACAGTAAGTAATAGAAGGACCTGCAGTTCTCACCCCATGTAATCTCATACAGTAAGTAATAGAAGGACCTGCAGTTCTCGCCCCATGTAATCTCATACAGTAAGTAATAGTGGGACATGCAGTTCTCTCCCCATGTAATCTCATACAGCATGTAATAGTGGGACCTACAGCGCTCTCCCCATGTAATCTCATACAGTAAGTAATAGTGGGACCTGCAGTTCTCTCCCCATGTCATCTCATCCAGTCAGTAATAGTGGGACCTGCAGTTCTCTCCCCATGTAATCTCATACAGTAAGTAACAGAGGGACCTGCAATTCTCTCCCCATGTCATCTCATCCAGTCAGTAATAGTGGGACCTTCAGTTCTCTCCCCATGTAATCTCATACAGTAAGTAATAGTTGGACCTGCATTTCTCTCCCCATATAACCTCATACAGTAAGTAAAAGTGGGACCTGCAGTTTTCTCCCCATATAATCTCATACAGTAAGTAATAGCAGGACCTGCAGTTCTCTCACCATGTAATCTCATACAGTAAGTAATAGTGGTTCTCTCCCCATGTATTCTCATACAGTAAGTAATAGTGGGAACTGCAGTTCTCTTTCCATGTAATCTCATGCAGTAATAGTGGGACCTGCAGTTCTCTCCCCATGTAATCTCATACAGCAAGTAATAGTGGGATCTGCAGTTCTCCTCCCATGTAATCTTATACAGTAAGTAGCACTGAGACCTGCAGTTCCCTCCCCATTTAGTCTCACACAGCAAGTAATAGTGGGACCTGCAGTTCTCTCCCCAATATAATCTCTAAACCACTAACACCCCCACTCTTCATTCTATCCTTTCCTTTCTATTTCATTTAACAAGTTAGCTATTAAGTAATTGTTTCACATGCCTGTAACGCAATCAGACCTGGCCCCAAAATGAGGTGCCCGTTCCTTGACGACATATGAATATCCATGCCGTAAATGTGGCAGGAGTACATTAGACATTCGTATTTGTTATGTTTTTTTAAAACATTTTTTCTCAATGCATGGCTTGAAGCCAACTTATTTTTACAAAAAGAGTGTTTGCAAGCATAACAATGATGCGAGCATGTTTTAATGTAAAAATAAAAGTTGGCTTTGCCACCTTAGACATGATCATTACTAACTAAGGGCATCTATCTTATAGACAGCATGGCTTCGAAAATAGTTTTAGCACAACTGCCGCTATACTCTCAGCATCTGACACTATACACGGCAACTTAAATGTCAATCTCCTTACAATTGGTACCACAAAGTTATGTTTGTTAGGCTACAAAAATTCAACTTGGGAGAAAATGTCATTGCTTGGTTCCATAGATGCCTTGACTGCAGGACCTTTCACGTTTAGTCTAACAAGCAGCTGTCCACTAATGGAGCACTAAAAATAGCTGTCCCAAGGCACTCGTTTCTATGTCCATTAGTTTTCCTTATTCAATAATATTACTGATAACTTATCTGAAATAACCTTACTCAGGTAAACAGATGTCCAACAGCTGCAATTTCAATTCCAGCAATCCTTTTCTGACCTTTGTGAATCATCTATACAGAAAAAGCTCCAAATTAAAAAAAAAAAAAATATATATATATATATATATATATATATATAAAATGCTTTTTTCTGTGCCTCACAGAGTCTCTTGACTTCCTGTCTTTACTATCATTAGACACTAGAAACCACATTTAAGATGAGACAAGTACCCAAAATGCTTACACCAAACGCACACGAATGGCACGAGGAAGCAGTGAAACATGTCACTGTTAACTTAAACACTGATAAAAAAGTGTGTAATTTAATTCCTTGCTGTCTGTTTTTATTATTTTTTTTGACCCGTGTTTAAGTTAACAGTGACACGTTTCTACTGCTTCCTCGTGCCTTTTGAGTGTGTTTGGAATAGGAACCATATTATTCCTTTTGTAACAGAATACACATAGTTAGGCCAAACCCATGACTCTGTAATGCACTTTACAATCTACACTGATAATATCATTAATAAAGTCGCTCACAACTAAAACTCTGCTATAGGATAACACATCTACTATCTCTTAGTGCCTGCAAAGCACTGGCCTAGAGTGTCCTTCTCGCTAAACTGGAACATTAGCTTGCTCTACTCTCTTTATACTCTGCTTATCGCACTCAAATACTACACATCACTGAGAATAAAACTGACACCTGCTTATACCACTGCAACTTTTTAAATGACCTAAATTGGCCACCCATTGTTGAAAGGCCCCCTTATCTTCTAAAACAGCTACTGCACCCTTTGAAACCCCCCCCCCATCAGAGAGCCCCATCAGAGAGCAGTCTTGCCCCCTAAGGAATTCCCTGAAGAACTTAATATCAGGGGTGTAGTTAGTGAATTCCATTTTGTATACATACACACACACATACACACACACACACACACACACACACACACACACACACACACACACACACACACACACACACACTCTCACTCTTATTGCTGCCCCCCAACCCACTTGACATTTAAAAACTGTGCATATCTCTCCAGCTGTTGCCCCCCCCATTCAGCACTTAGTGCATGTAAAATTTCAGCTGCTCAGTCAAAAACTATTAGAGATATTGTTTTAATTTGCAATATTCTCTGTAAACAAGTTATTTAGAAACATTAATCCATACAGTTATAGACATAATATGGCTTAATAATGCCCAATTCTTCTCATGCTCAGAAAATAAATGTATGCTATACAGTACAAAGAGTATATCTGGCTATCGCTCAAGCTTCCCACATTTAAAACAGTCTGGTGAAAAAGTTTTCTCACAAATTGGCCCTATCTCCTAAACAAGGCACCACACTATTCTTACCAAGTTGAATAGTACTCAGAAAGGGACATCTTAAAGGGCTGTTGTTGTGTCTTTCGGCTTTTCCCGGCTAGGAGTCGCCACAGCGGAACTCCGGTCTGCTAATGATTGGTAGTTGATTTTTATGTGCCGAGTTACCAGCCCTGACGCACAACCTTCAACGAAGGTACGCCCATTCACGCATGTCTCCACGCAGTAGATGCTCTAGCTGAGAATCGAACCAGGCAACGTCTTACTGTGAGGCGACAACGCTACCGCAGCACCACCACCGCGGGTTTCTTACAGGGTGCTGCTTGTAAATGCTGCAGGGATAATAGAGAAACTCTTTAAAACGCTTCAAATTCAAATTTTTTTGTATTTCTTAGCTGTCTTACTTTGTCCCTTAACTCTTCCTACTCCTATGTTCTCCTTTTAATCTCCAGGCCTATCTCTGTAACCTTTGTTTTCCACTCACATCTATTTGAGTTTTTTTTTTTTTCAAGGAAATTCAGTTTTAAACTTTTAAGAAGTAACTTCATGTAGCCAAACTTGCAACACGTCAGCTGACAAAAACTAATTGTAAATCGGCTACTTTATTAGAAATGTATAACAAGTGCAGAATATTCTGCTTAAAAAAACAGATAATAATTGTAAACGAACTTTCTAATGTTTTGCATCGATGTAAATCAATGTATACCTCAAGTTTACTTGCAGAGTTTATTGCCCCTTAACTTGAGTTGAGGTTCAAAAGGGTCTTTGGACTTGTACACCTATTTGATTGCCAAATAAAAATAAGTTATTTATTTAATTATTATTTTTTTTAATTTAAACATATCTGATCAGATAAATAAAAATGGGAGGATTTCAATCAGCCACACACAAGAGCAGATGCATACATTCACAGCTGTGAAAAAGAAAATCTTAACAGATCGTACAGAGCCTTGCCTCAAGTCAAACAGCATAAGGCAATCAGCTTGAATTAAGCATGACCACTTGTTCTGTACAAGCAGTCCTGCTGCTAATGGTGATGATTATAATTCACAGATTAACTTTGCATTCTTAGCTCTGAGGTCAATTTCTTCTGCATTCAAACCCCATCCCACCTAAAGGCCAAACAAAATGCATTCTAGCCTAGGTTAGCCATTTTTATACTTAATTCACATCCTTTTTTATTGCACTGGGACTTGACTGCTGCAATGCTAACTCATAAATCACCAGAAACCATTAAATCAAGCATCTGAAGTAATTTAAGGCCCTTAAATACCACAGATATAAATTAAAATGTTTGACTGAATCTTACTCTGGTTCTGAATTACTCATTTGGTATGGTTTTCTAGAAAGAACATCAAAGAAGTCAAAAACATTTAACAGACCTAGGCTATCATGCTAGCTGGTGGCTTTATAAACAAAATGACATGAAAAACATTTAAACACAAAAATGATTTAGTCTACAAAAATAAAAAAAGGCTGATGTGATGAACAGGATCATATGACCCCTGCCTAACCGTTCAAGTCACTCTGTCTTCTCGTTTCCTACCTGGTCAATGGGGAATCATTTGCTGGCCCCTTATCAACCTTCCCATACATTTACTAACTTACTGCCGCATTACTCTCACTTCTACAATTTACAATGTAAGCTTGAGATGCACTATATTGTTAGTAAAGACTAATTCCCTTTAATCTCTCTACCCGCCAGAAGCTTTGCTAAATGTGTGTAATGTTGTGTTTCTCTATTTTGAAAAATGAATCTACCAATGAATTTTCATTAAGTCTGTGACGTGCTGTAGATCTCTGCTGGGCACAGTCTACACTGTTGTTAAGATACTGGGCTGCAGACCTGAAGACCTAGGATCAAATTCCATTAGTTCTACTTGAATGTGACACAAAACAGACCAAGTACCTTAATCTTCTTGTGCTCCTGTACAATGAAAAAGGAGCACCTCTGACATCACAATGCCCAACCTGGTTAACAAAAAAAATAATTATCTCAAAGTAGAAGCAAAAGGAAAATAAAACAATATTAACATGGTTTCTTGAGGAAAAGGGTGATGGCACAAACTCTCAATAAATACTGCAAACTAGGAGAACTCACCAAATGGTGAGATTACTGTTGGTGCCCAACACTGCCACCTAGAGGTGAAAGCTAATTTCCTGTTTACGCAATAGCAGCAAGAGTTAATTTACAGGATTTAGGAGCAGTTCAGGAGCATGGAGCACAGACAAAACCAATGGCATACCTAATAAAATAAATAAAAAAATAAATAAACTTGAAATACATAAAATAACAAACACTACTTTAAAATTGTAAAAGCAGCAGTGCACTTCCTAAGCTACGTTAAAAAGTTATTTGCTGCTATAGAAACTATCCTTCTCAAATAACAGCAAGAACATTTAGAATTTTACTGACTGACAGTGACACGTTAACAGCTTTGATACTGTCTGAAATACTTGGCATAAGGAAACTGGAAGGTCATGGACTGCTGGGGGCTATGATCTTTGGTGTGCCATTCATCCTCACTTAATCCCCACCTCCCTCACAGCACATTCTCATTTGGCAGGTGTGGTATAAAAGGTCACAGGTTGCATTCTTTGGGAGCTAAAATAATTACGTCATGCTTTCACAACAACAGAATACTGTACTTCAAAAATAAAATCGCTTACTTGCAAAGAAGGTAAAGATATCATACTACAGGCAATATATTCTATCAAATGCTTTAAGGATAATGGAAGATCTCTCTTCAATATTTAGCTCCATTCGGTAATACACACACGCACTCACACACACACACACACACACACACACACACACACACACACACACACACACACACACACACACATTTTCTAGTTAGAAAGTATTGCAGACCTTTGGTGTTCAAAATATCCTGTCAAAATTTACTGATGACACACAAATGTCTTTTTTTATCATATTTTTTATAGCTGCTCACTCTAAACATACTATTTTCATACTAGACTGTTCAGCCTTTTCTGCTACTCTGCACTGAAACCACTACAAACTGATACTTTAACTGGAGCCATGTGTCTCATTTGCCACTATTTTATTTATTTTATTTATTTATTTTACATTTGTTAACCGGGCTAGCCTAACTGGATATATTTCCATTTTCAGCAGAGGCCCGGGGAGAAAAGCTCCACATAGACATAAAACAGTTACATAGTATGCAAAAAAATGAGCAGAATAAAATAAGGAGGGAATAGACAATATGTAGTATTACATTCAAGGATACAACATTCTTGAAATAAAAATGGACAACTTATTTAACATTATCTAACATATTAAGATGTAAAAGAAAGTGGAAGAAAAAGAAAAGAAAATACATTAATAGAAAAAAGAGTAAGTAGATTAGTTAAATTTATAAACTGTCAGCAATTAGAAACTTTACCATATGGAGGAAAAGGATAATTTGAGAGGTAACCCTTATAAAGTGGAGGAATATAACTTAGAAGTAAATAGAAGGTAAAAGGAGAGGAAGAGAGAAGAGTAGTGGAAATTGTGAAAGATATAATTTTAGTCAGGGTTTAAGCAGGGACATAACCAGTGATTTTTAAGGTAAATTCTAAGTTTTTGTTTGAAAAGAACAGGAGATGGAATAGAAGTGAGTTCAGTAGGAAGTTGATTCCAGTATTTGCCAGTGGTGTTGGAGAAAAGGGAGTCACCAGCAAGGTTATTGGATTTAGTTAAAGTTACTAGGAGTTTGCTAGAGGAGCGAAGTGAATTAAGGTTAGAGTAAGGAGTAAAGAGGTTGGAAAGTACAGGAGTGTTATTAGGTAAATAGAAAGCTCTTTGGACAAAGGTAAGTTGGGAAAGAAGCAACATGTTTTTTAATTTAAGCCAATGAAGTTGCTGTAGGTTCAGGCAGTGGTGAGTTCTGAATTGATTACCAGTAACAAATCTCGCTATACCATTGTAAGTGTTAGCCAGTTTAGAGAGATTGTTTTTCTTCAGGTTAGTGTAAATTGGTGAGGCATAGAGAAGAGTGAAAATGAGATGAGAGTGTGCAAGAGTAGCTTTGGCTGTTGGGGTTAAGAATGTTTTAATCCTGTAGAGGGAGCCCAGTTTTCTGTTTACAGTTTTAATGGTATTATTGATGTGACAATCAAAGGTAAGATTGCTGTCAATCATCATACCTAGCAGTTTGGTAGTAGAGTCGGCTGATATAAGGGTGTTATTAATAGATGAGATAGAGAAGTCTAATGGGGGGGATCTAGTAGTGGGTTTAAAGAGGAGGAGTTTCGTTTTTTTAGCATTTAAAAGTAGGCAGCGTTTTAGGAACCATGCTTCAACTGTGTGGATTGCATGCATAGTATAAAATGGGATAATGTTACCAGCTGGGAATTTCCAGGAAGCAAGAAGCTCTTCTTGCACTGGTTTATGTTTTCCATAATTCACATTCACTGTGCTTTGAAACAGTTACAGCAGCAACATAAGGCCCCTATCTGTGCATAATTCACACCTGATGTTACCTATATCTCTTTCTCAGCATGAAAACATACACAACATACTTGCAATGTTAGAGTTTACCAATTGTGGATATTCCTCTCTAAAATAAGAGATCACAAAAATCATATTTTTACACTATATGAGAGGTTTTCTCCTTTGTAAGCATGCTGTGCTATCTTCTCTCCCAACAGATGAGGAAACACAGTATTGTGCGACCACTAGAACGTTTATTGGAAACAATAGTACATAAAACTGCTTAATACAAAGTAATCATGTGAGTTAAGCGCTTTCACCTATAAGTCATAGGCTTCTTTGCCTTACAAAAACATATTTTTAATAACCCACGGCATTCTTTTACCTTTATTGTATTGGAAGTAACTGAAGAAAATTTAAGAGGTGGACACATTGTGAATCGTACTGAAATAGCAGACATGAAGTAGATTGCCAAATTACATGCTGATAAAGACCCCGGTTTAAATGGGGTTGTACCTTTAAAGCCTGCTTTAAAATCTCACAAGGTTTCTTATCAGAGTTAATTTACTTTACTGTCTTATTGGCTGTTGGTCTTTTTAAATTAGGCATATTTTCTTAAAGGAGTAGATCTGAAGAAGCACTTTTGTGAAAGTACTAATCTTGTCTTTTAGGCCTCCATTGTATGTCTTTATTTATTTATTTATTGGATTAAAAGTACATGTTTTTAGCTGTGGTGGTCACCTTGATTTTTATTTTGTTAATCTCTGTGAGTAATTATATATATTTGCTGACAGCTCTGGCCACTCCTGAAAGCCTTATCCCATTGGCCAAATACTTTCACTCAATATAATTGGGTACCATTGCCTTAGATTAGCTGGCTTTGGGGTGTGTGTGATGGCAGTGTAACTACCTTATACTCTGGGCAGAAGAGAGCATAGCTAGTAAATCTATGCCAGCCTTTCCACAGGTGTGTGTGTGTGTGTGTGTGTGTGTGTGTGTGTGTGTGTGTGTGTGTGTGTGTGTGTGTGTGTGTGTGTCCTTTAAAAGTACAACCCCATTTAAACCGGGGTCTTTATCAGCATGTAATTTGACAATCTACTTCATGTCTGCTATTTCAGTAAGATTCACAATGTCTCCACCTCTTAAACTTTCTTCAATTACTTCCAGTACAATGAAGGTAAAAGAATGCCCTGGGTTATTAAAAATATGTTTATGTAAGGCATTAGAAATCTTCCCATTCCTAATGTCACTCATATGCTGTAAAATGCGTTATGCATACCATGGTGCTGGAAGTAGCTGAAGAAAGTTTAAGAGGTGGAGACATTGTGATTAACCTCTTTTCTTCCAGTATCCTTTGTTAAGACATATACATTTAATTCAGTTACAATACAGTCAGAACCCACATTTGGTACATCTTTTTAACACAAGCAGCATTACAAATACATTTTTCAACACAAGCATATGTACAAATCAGTTTGATATATAAATGACATATAATTCTTTACGAAATAGCAATGCTGGCATATGATACACATGCACTGCCCTACTTCTCCTGGCATAGCTGGCAGTATCTCACATCATCACATATATGTGTGTGTGTGTGTGTGTGTGTGTGTGTGTGTGTGTGTGTGTGTGTGAAAATCAAACATCAAAGTGTGTGCATGCCAGCTGCTTGGAGCAGGGACACAAAGCACTTGTTTCACAGAGAGGGTGCTGGAGAAATTGGTTTGGTCACTCGTCTAAGGACTCAGCCCTACAGCAATGGCAGTGGGGAGACTTATTGAGGATCTGGACAGAGGGGAAAACCCAGACTCCAGAATGAGTATGTTTCCTGTGTGCTCTTATGGGGAAATTACTGGGTGTATCCAGTTTTGTTCCAAGTGGACATCCCTGTCCAGTGCCAGTGGTGAGGATTCAGGCTCCTTGATTACTGGGCCAGAGTGGGGACATCACAACACACACACACACACACACACACACACACACACACACACACACACACACACACACATACACACACACACACGCTAAACTGTTAGTCTTCCCTATCCTTCTGAGCGTTCTTTGTTAAATTTCATACTTCTTCTGAATGAGCTCATACAACACTAAAAAGGAGCACTTGCTCACCCAAGAGTACAAAATATAGATGTCTCAAAAGATTTCACACTAGACCCTCTTAATTTTCTTAGCTTTCAGGCAATAAACTGGTTTACATATGTGAAAGTGTGATATTCCACTGAGAGTACCAGTTGCAACTTTTCCAAATGATTTACCTCTCAATCAACCCTCCTGTTGTCTGGCTTGCAAACTTGGTCTGAAAAATCATTAGTCACTTGTCATCTAGAAAGCAACACCTGGCAGCTGGCAGAGCACTGAGTGTCCTACACTCATCGTACTTTACCTATTAACAGGTAGTGCAGGTAGGGGCTGTCCATATCTGTGCCAGGAAACAACCACATCTACATGCAGACTATTAACTGGCATGTCAGAATTGTTTGCATGAAGAGCAGCACATGATGACACTGCTCAATACAACCCATGACCCACTGCTTGCCATAACTGTCACTGATGTTTACAGTGTTTGTCTGCCTTTCAAGCACTCAGGAAGAGTCTGCCCTTTGAAGCCTGCCAAAAACATGGACTCATGTTAAAAGTAGAGGCATGTAAGTAAGGGAAAAATGTCAAGGAGCCAAGGCAGTACAAGAATGTTGACAATCAAGGGCATCTGAAGGGCTGGTCACTGGCCATCAAAAACAGAATTAAGGGAAATAACCAAATCAATAGACTGACGTCTTTCCAACTACTGTACATACACTGTTAGCAGTAGCTCATGGATGCACTTTCACAGTTATGTTGTCAAGGACATGCAACATGGCAGCCCATAAAACCAAACTGCATAGCCCTACATTTTAGCTGTCTATAATGGCAGGATGCTTCAGACAGATTTTCAAGTGTCATATGGTGGGATATGTATGCATCTGGAGTTGACAAGTTTGTTACACTAAAGCGGTCTGTCACCTTCCCTATGTCTGTGCTAGAGTTTTCTGACAAAGCAGTTCTCCAGACTTACAAACTGTAGTGAGATCAACATACAACATTTTTTAGAAAATAATCTGCCATTGTGGTATGCAGATACAAAAACTACGTTTCTATGAAACTATCATACTTCAGAATAAATAAGCGTTTATTAAAATAGCATGTCTAACAAACTTCCCATGGAGTACTACAATCATTTATTTGGGCATCAATGTTAATATGCTTGCTGCTGGAAATTGAAACAAGATTATTAAGACAATCAGCCTAATGTTGCAGTAGCAAAGCCCACGCTCTCAGTGTGGACAATCAAGATTCTGCAGGAACAGTCTGGCTATAGCACCAGCCCAGAAGGACATAGTCTGGACACTTGTTTGTCTATATTCTATGAGCATATATGTATTTTCTGGGAGTCTAGTGAAACAGCAATACCTTACTTTTCCAAGAACATTATCTTTCTCAACAGTTCCCTATGTCTTCCTGCTACTGAATGCATGTCAGTCAGTTGGCTGAATACAGAAGGTATCAGGTAGAATAGAAAAGTCCATATTAAATCCACATGTGCAATTACAGTGAAGTTTTCCTGTGTTATTTCTGCGGTAATTTGCATTTCTATTCTACTATCAACTTTTTTAACAGACAATATAATATATTCACAATCTGACATTGTTAATGTTTCTTTAACCTTCAAGTCTGAGTTAAAGTAGGACATAAAGTGACACAGATGTTGTCTACCATCAGGCTTTTTTTTGTGCAGATCATCCTTGTAACAGTATATTTCATACAGTTAGCAAAAGTAATTGAACAATTACACACCATGAAAACTGGGTAACAAACCTACCAGTTGACATCTGCTAGTGTGGATTATAAGGGACACTGCTATGAAGAGGAACAGTGAGACCTCGGGAAAAGACATGGGAGACAACAGTGGCACTGCTGTAGGGACCCACCCTATAATAGTTCTGCATACATCATGTCTCTACTCCTAGCTTTCGGACAACATATGAAATACAAGGCAAGAGCTAGAACAGCAGATTAGAAGGCTACTTTTTACTTTTTGTTCTGTTTATCCCTGCTATTTGTTGCCCATTAGCTCCCTCTTCACTAATCTTCCCATTGATTAGCCCATCACACAATGTGAGAGTCGACTGGGCAGGGCCATTATGTAGGCAGCCATCAGGGATTGTTCAAAATTCTTTAAAATGTTTTTGCCCTACACCCCTGCACGAACACCAATGACACCCAACAGGTGGGATGTGCAATGAGCATCACAGCTGTATCATCACTCACTTCTTCTTCAAGGAGTTCATGTTGCCATGGCTGCCCCATCCACCCACAGAAGACACTGCATGGTTGATTCCGCTGCTCTGCACCAGGGAAATCAACCATTGCACATGTGCTCTGGAACAAGTGTTCCCCCTTCTCTACTAGGATGGGAATGCCCATTCTCTGTCCATGCTGGCAAGCACTTGAGCCACAATTTAATCTCGGGTCACCTGAGTCTCAGTCAGGGCTTTATCCCTTTAAATTTTGTTGTTTGTAATTGTTTAATTGCTTTTGCTAATTGTATGAAGTCTACATTATTCAGAAAGGTGTGTGGGGGGAGGTCATCTGGAGACACGTGAGGACCCTGTGTGGGAGCTTAGCAATTGTCAGGGCAAGTTGTTATGTATTTGTTTACTTTTTGTTGATCAGTTACCTACATAATGGTCATGTGCTGCAGAAATACAACTTTCACATAACAAAATTAGTTCTATAAGCTTCCAGAAAGAATCACACTGTTTATCTAAAGTCAGGATTTCACTTAAGACTAGTAATAGGTAGCAGAAAAGAAAATAACTCATTGCCAAACTTCTACAACCATAATTTAGTGATCCAGTTATTACTGTTATCCACTCGACCATTATTTTTTCTTTGGCTTGGTCTGGCAGGAGTATGTAGCAATGTGTTAACAATCGGTGTTGATTTCAGCTAGCAGTTTTCTCATGTGATATAGCATTTCTGCCATTCCTTCCTTAAATTTGTTCTTACCAGCAAATACCAACAATTTATTTAGTATAATTCTCTCCACCCACATACACCTACTCTTTTTAAACAGGCCCTGCCTACTTATGTCAGAGCTTGTAAACTGAAGGTTACTCGGTCCTGTGCTACATTAACCAAAGAAATGTTTTCATCAAGCAGGCAAAATGATATTCATAAGCTTGCCAAAAAGGGACAGGAAGGGAGTGAGTTTTCTTCAAGTCAATTAGGGTTGCCACCTTTTCAAATGCCCAAAGTGGGACTTTTTTTGAAGAAATGTGAGATTTTGCAGAACAAAACATACCCACAGCCAGTGCAACGGACAGAACTTCACTTTTTTTGCCAAAATAAAAGCTTATTTTTATAGCATTTTAGTTGCTTATGCTATTTCATATAATAGTTATGTGTTTCAGATACAAAATAGCTGTTTTATGCAACTATTTAAGAAAACTCAAGAAGTACATTTTGTCTTAAAATCTCAGGACATTAGCAATTTTTTAGGTTTTTTCACAGGACACAACTGCCCAAAGTGGGACTGTCCCTCACAAAGAGGGACAGGTGGTAACCCTATAATTGATTCAAAAAGAAGAGCAGAGTAATTTCTTCAAGGCGGTGGCTGTTCCAGTTGCTGCAACTACTCCCTCTGTATCCAACAAGCAAGTCAGCAATCAGCATACAAAGAAATGCCTGTTCACAATCTCCTGCTCTTTTCCCAAGAATGTGTTTACAGCTTTAAGCTGCTACACATAAATCCTAGTTTTATTAGCCAGATGGGGAGCCTCCCTGCCACAATAAAAAAGAAAGCCTTGGAATCTGGCAATAAGCTTGAATCCTTTTTCCCATTCCACATTTAATTTCAAACAGGCCGTGTTGCTGGGAAAAGTTGAGGGAGGAGCTTTTTGAAATAAAAGCATTAAAGCCTGGTTCTGCTGAAGGTCCTAGAAGTTGAACCATAAAAATGGACTTAGCAGTACATACACTAAAACAAGCACCCGCTTCCTGCATACTAAGAAGTCTCGAGTATTCCATTTTCTAAAAGTTCACCTCACATTTAATTAAACATTGCAATGAAATGATCCACATAGTTCAAAGAAGCAGTACTTTTTTTTTCCTTTTACTAAATCATGCGTGATTTGCCAGACTGACTAACTCTAAAGCTGTATGATGTTTGTTTCTTTCAGTAAGATTACATATTTAACGTCACCAATAATGTGAGCTCTCAAACTACAAAACACTCCTTCAAGCACCCCTCCATCATCTCTACTGCAGTGCACTCTATCTAAAACCAGTCAGTGTGGAGGTTCAAGACAGGCCAAAGTGGAGTTTTGTAAGAAATTGATTAATTCGTTTGTTAAATGGGTGAATTTGCTCTACCTCGTAGCGCTGCCTGGTTAAGTGGCGCACTCAAAGTCACAAGCTAAGCAAATGGAGACTGATGGAATCAAACTCAGAACTTTAGGATAAAAGCACATTAGCAAATTATAGACTTCATCCTTTGTGGTGTGCTGTCACATAAATTGTGAGGTGTGTGTGGTCTGTATTCCCTATATGTGGCTGATTGTTCTGTTGTTTCAGTGAAGTTTTATTTAAATTTTTTTTCTTTTTTTTTTTTTTTTTGGAGGGGCACATAAGACTTTAAACCACTTTTTTTTCTGCAATTGTAAATACAGGCTACATGTGCTCTTTTCAACTTACGACAACTAAAATGCAAATCATGCAAGAAAGGAACCTTCTTTTATACAGTGTTTCCATATGCACTGTCGCAACAGTGCCAGACAAGCCAGGAACAGATGGACTTAATCATTCACCTTTAGGTACTTCCAAAAGCAATTAGCAGTTCTTCCCAATAAGACAGAGAGGAGAGGGTAAGCAGAGAAAGACAATAAGATATGTAAACAGATTAGGCCATAGAGGGAGGGTTCAGATGTCTCAGTAAATAAAGGAACTGAATTAGAGGTGTATGACTCAGTGATGGTGCTTGGTGCTCTATAGCTACATAGAGATGAATATCACATAGCTTTTGTTCATTTAGTATGCTTTTTACCTTACTAAGGTCATGGTGGAAGTACATAAAGGAAAACAAACCAGCCCCCCCTCCCCTGGTTACAAAATTGAACATCTCCGACTCTGTACCCAGGCAAACCTATGTTTGCCAAAACATGCAGTGTCCCAAGTCTTTGCCTACAGGCATCCAAAGGAGAACTCCTAATAGGTTCTCTTAACCAAGTGCCCAGAAGACTTTGCAAACATTGTATCTGGATTGTCTCAGCGTTTGGCAGAGCAGCTGTGCATCAAAGTCCCCTGGATTTATAATCTCCACAGCTTACCTCACAGATGATATCCAGGAGAAATGTCAGTTCAGTCAGTTATGTGACCTCATCTCTTCAGTCTTTAACCAAAGTCCATGACAACATAGTAGTGTGGGGACACTGACACTATCTGGCAGTTAGGATAGAGGATTAAATCTATGAGCTGTTAATAAACTGCTTGCATCCTGTGGTTCAGGGTTTGACTTCCTCAGCCTGCATTTGGCTACTGTGCAATTCTAAGCACATCACTTAACCAAGTGCTCCTGGGCTGAGTCTGGAAAAAAGGTCTGTGTGGATGTCCTATCAAAGTTACCAAATACAAAATGATTCTCCACTGGGAAAGAGGGGAGATGATATCCTCATTAGCACAGCCCACTTGATCTGTGAAGAAGTGGATTTGGAAAGAACATGCCATGCAGTGCTCATCATAACTAGTGTCTTCCTCACCTCTTTTGAAGAGTGTTAAGAGAAGCCAACATTTGAGTAGGCCTTGTGAAGAAAGGAAGCCCAAGTGCCATGATGGCCTTAAACAGGCACTGAGAAAAGTCCATCCATTCCATTTCCAGGGATGTCTGGGGTAAGAATCATTTCTGGTTTTCTGTTTCTTTTACTTCATTGCTACTTTAGCTTTAGCTAATGAGGGAGGCTCAGACCCCTGACATATTTCAATAATTGATCCTGGGTTTCTTCTGTAATAACAATGTGTGGTATGAGGTTTGCTTTCTCTGAAATAACTATACATGGTTCCCTCTTCTCACCATCATTATAGGTTCATAGGTTCATAGGTTCATACTAGGCTATCTGCCCGAGGGCATTTACAAGCCTAGCCCATCGTTTTGTGGCTTACGCCACCCCTTTAGTATGGGGAACTATACCCATTATTTTGCTGTGCCTCTGTCGAGCAGTGACACTGAGGTAATCCCTAGGGTATATCTGCGATCTCCCATCCATTGGTCAAGATTTCTCTTGAACAAGGCCAGCGAGGTGCTCTGCCTCACATGTACCGGGATTTTGTTCCACAGCATAGGGAGTCTTTGGGTGATGAATCTATCCCACCAGCACGCCCTATTAATAGCCGTGTCGAGGTTTAAGTCTCGCGCCCTTGTGGCTCTGATGGATCTAGATTTTTTGAGGTGAAGCATATTCATCAAATCTGGGTTTGACATGGCCTTGTATGTTAGGCAAAGGTCACCTCTGAGCAAGCGTGGCGACTGAATAGAGCTGGAGTTCTTTCAGTCGGGCAGCATAGGACAGATTTTGAGACCCTTTATCCTTTTGGTGAGGAACTTTTGTGGCCTCTCCAGCTGCTGCAAGTGTCGGGTCAGATACATCCCGAATGGGGCATTGTACTCAATCATTGGTCTGATGAGTGATGAGTAAAGGGAGACTATGACCTCCCTTGATCTAGATGAGAATCCCTTCATGATAAGGTGGGCAATGTAGAAGGTCTTCCTAACTACTTTAGCTACATGGGTGTCGAATGACAGACTACTATCAACCTGGGTCCCCAGGTCCCTGATAACTTCTTCTGTGCTCAGTGGATTGCCACCTATTTGGTAGCTAGGGGTAACCTTGTTTTTCCCAAAGGGTATGACTATGCATTTTTGGCATTTAACTTCAGGCCGTGGCTCTGGCACCAGTTATCCGTTTCTGTGAGACCCTTCTGAAGGATATCTGTGTCAGATGTGTTTTCTACTATGGCCCAGTTTGCAGTCATCTGCAAACTTTGTCAGCCATAACCCTCCTGTGTTTGCTTGTACTTCGGAAAAGTAGATGCTAAACAAGAGTGGGCCCAGGACTGAGCCCTGTGGGACACCACTTGTGACAGGCTTTGAGTCTGACATGGCGCCAGCAACTTTGACCCTGTGGGTTCTGTCACTCAGCCAGTTTGCAACCCATCTTGTGATGTATGGGTTAACATTTAAGCTGATGAGTTTTTCAATGATACCCGAGTGGGGTATTGTATCGAAGGCCTTAGCCAGATCGAGGTAGGCTGTATGGACTGCCTTTCCTCGCCAATGGCTTTGGTGACTGTTTCGAAGAAGTCAACCAAGTTTAAAAGGCATGATCTGCCTTTGACAAAGCCAAACTGGGTTGGATCCAAAGTCTGCAAATTCCCTATGTCTTTATTTATGAGGTCCATTATGATCCTCTCCATGGCTTTGCAGATAAGGCTTGTCAAGCTAATGGGCCGGTAATTTCCAGGGTCGGTGGAGGCACCGCCTTTGTGAAGTGGGACCACAGTTGCAGTGCGCCACTCCCTGGGTACGTATCCAGAGCTAAGACTTTGATTAAACAGCTGTCCTAGCTGTGGGTTTAATTCCTCATTGAGTTCATGGAGCACACAGCCGGGAACCATCAGGTCCCATGGATGCTGTGTTTTTGCTTTGGAGAGGGCAGTTCTCACTTGGGCTGGAGATGTTTGGGGGCTGCAATCGCTTGGTATACATATCTCTCCTTTGGGGAGGGGGAGAAGTTTGCACTGAACCTGTCAGCCAGTATGTTGGCAATGTCTGTAGGATCAGTAATCTTCACATCATTTTGAACTAGTTCTGAGCATATCTGGGAGTTTCCTCCTAGGTTTCTAACATAGCTAAAGAAGGCCTTATGATTGTCTTTTGAGTCTTTAGCTATTTTTCTCTTGAAATTTGCTTTGGATGATTTTATGAGAGCTCTTAGTTTTTTACTTATAGTGATCAAGGGTGTCTTACCTTTTAAGGATTTTGCTCTATCTTGTAGTAGCTTCCTCCTTTTATTGTAGAGTTTGTTTATGGCTGGGGTCCACCAGACTGGACGCTTGCCTTTGGTACTAAGAGTCTTTGTTTTGTTTGGGACTGCCTTATCCATGCAGTCCTGCAGGTGCTGGTAGAAGGTGTTTGTAAGTGATTCAGCGGCTTGAGTACTGTTTTCCATGGCTCGGGGCCTTAAAGGAGACCACACTAGTCTTTAGAAGTGTGAAGTCGGCTTTGAGAAGTTCTTTACTGTGGTCTTTTTATTTCAGGTGGGGTGGGATGAGGACCTCCAGCGAGATTAGTTTGTGATCTGATCTCACCAGTGAGGGGTATACTTCGGTGTTGAACATTGTGCTCCCATGTTCGTGATGATGAGATCAAGTATGTTATCTCCTCTTGTGGGGATGGTGACTAGTTGTTCCATGGCATTTGAGTTTATGAATTCCAGGAACTTTTGGGCTAGGGTGTTTGGGCTTGAGTAGTGTTCCCAGTCTATATTAGGGTAATTGAAGTCACCTAGTATGATGGTGTTTGGTGATACATTTATCCCTCTAGTGTTTTCAGGAAGGCCATGTGAGGTTCCTGAGTTTGTGAGGGTGGCCTGTAACATGCTACAATTTGCAGAGCAGTCTTGCCTATGGTTAATTGCACCTGGATGGTCTCCGATGCATCGTGCGTTGCCACCAGTCTTGAGGTGTGGGTGTCCTTGATGAATATGGATACCTCCCCTCCTTTCTTGGTATTGTCCGGATTTTGGGGCCGGAACGCATGATATGAGGTAAAACCTGATAGCTGGGGTGCTCTCAGGAGCCTTGAAACAGGTTTCTGTCACAGCACAGACATCGATGTTCTCCATACTGAGAAGGGCCTCGAGTGTGTGCATTTTGAGATTTAGACTTCTGGCATTGAGCAGCATTACCCTTAGTTTTTTTTCCTTTTTTGTGTTCTAGGGTGGTAGGTTTAGAATTTGAGCCTTGCCTAAAAAGGCACTATGGGGTGGCAAGAGCCTTTGCCAATATCCGAATCCCAGGGTGACAGGTGCAAGCCGTCCCTTGCGAAGCAGCGTGGCTTGTCCAGCATGTCATCCCAGGCAGACAGATACTGGATCCCCTTTGAATGACACCAGTGTTTAAGCCAATTGTTAAAGCTGATCATCTTATCTCTGTATTGTGGCATCACTCTTGGTGAAGGTAGGATACTGCTCAAGGTCAGGGTCATACCTGCCTGGGCTACATAATCAGAGAGCTCCTCAATGTCTCTTTTCATGTAGTCCAAGGAGGTACGCCTCAGGTCGCTTACACCAGCGTGACAATGACTGAGTCATATTTGTACTTGCTGTTGAGAGACCTGAGTGCTTGTGTTATGTGGCGGATTCTAGCGCCCAACAGGCAGCTTACTGTGACCTTCTCCTTACTCAGTCTGGTGAGCGGGACGGCAGTGTGTCGGCCTATGGAGTCACCAATGACTAGTGTGTCTGGCATTGTGTTTGGCCTTAAGGGCTGTGACTGTTTGACACTCTGACTGTGAGGTCTATGTGTTGCAGGTGTTGTGTTCTGAGGTGGTGGTTGTTTGGGTGTCTGCTTTGGTGGCCTCTGCTGTTTTGGTAGATTTTGATCAGAGCCTCCGAGTATGTCTTTGTGTGTTTATGTGTATGATTTGAGGTTGTAATGGTGCTATGTGAGACTGGGTCTATAGTGTGTGTGGTAACCTTCTCCTCCTGACTGGTCTTGCCAGTCCTGTGTTGAGAGAGCTCAGCCTCCAGTTTGGCCGTATAGTTGCATCTCTCGCATGTATTTGTGTTTTGTGGGAGGAGGAGAGGGTTGTCTGTGTACATGAGGCAATTGTAACATTGCCTCAGTATTCCCAGGTTCACCAGCTGAGCAGGAGAGGACACTAGCAACTGATCCCTCGACATGCTAGAAGGATAGACAAAAACTTTAAAAAGATTCAGGGGACGTGGGTGACCGAGAAATGGGGGTTACCTTTTGGGGTACTATCTATGACAAGAGTGCCGTATCAAGGTAATAAGTACTGTAGGAGCAAGTGCTAGGTTTAACAGATAGAGAATAGTCTACTTGGAGTCAAGTGGAGATGATCTTTTAGTTATAGGATACGCTGATTAGATCAGTAGTATAGTTCGAGGAAGGTAGTTTTAAGGAAAATTTGAAGAGTGGACTTTAGGTAGTCCGAATAGTTTAAACCTGCTTAACCGGGCTGCCCTAGTGTGCAACAGTGGCAGCTCACTAAATCGCTTAACGCTGCCACCGCGTTTTATACCAGGGGCTGTAAAAGCTAGAAACTGGCCCAAAACGACCAATAAACTACTAGTTACTGGCTGAAACCTCACAAACTGGACAAAAGGCAGCTCAATGCTTCCCACTCCCACTGGTAAGCAAGGTAACTTCCTCTCCCCAAATAGGGCAAGGAAACAGTACACAGGAACTACAACCAAAGCCCAGGAATCAGCAACTCTGAAACTGGACTAAACTAGTAAAGCAGGAAAAACAAGAGATATTTTTTCTTTTTTTTTTCACAAAACAGGCAGAAACAGGTACAGCAAACACTTATAAATGCTATGAATCAGCTACTACAGCTTACACAGAAGAATTTGCTACAAATACAGTCAAATAGTAACAAACAAGGATTCCAAGTGCAATATTAAGTTAAATGCAGTAAAACAGCTTCAATGTAACAGAGAGGCAGGCGAACTACAGTCGCTAGGTATTCAGATGTGGAAAGCAACAAAAAATATACTTAGTATCAAGAAAAGTCGCTTATTCAGCTCTCTGCAGCCTGGATTACTCTGCTGGCCCACGTGGAGTCTGTGCTGAGTAGGTACAAGCTGAAAAATCCGCGTTTACCGCGTTTTATACCAGGGGCTGGAAAAAGCTAGAAACTGGCCCAAAACGACCAATAAACTACTAGTTACTGGCTGAAACCTCATAAAACTGGACAAAAGGCAGCTCAGTGCTTCCCACTCTCACTGGTAAGCATGGTAACTTCCTCTCCCCCAAATAAGGCAAGGAAACAGTACACAGGAACTACAACCAAAGCCCAAGAATCAGCAACTCTGAAACTGGACTAAACTAGTAAAGCAGGAAAAACAAGAGATATTTTTTCTTTTTTTTTTTCACAAAACAGGCAGAAACAGGTACAGCAAACACTTATAAATGCTATGAATCAGCTACTACAGCTTACACAGAAGAATTTGCTACAAATACAGTCAAATAGTAACAAACAAGGATTCCAAGTGCAATATTAAGTTAAATGCAGTAAAAACAGCTTCAATGTAACAGAAAGGCAGGCGAAATACAGTCGCTAGGTATTCAGATGTGGAAAGCAACAAAAAATATACTTAGTATCAAGAAAAGTCGCTTATTCAGCTCTCTGCAGCCTGGATTACTCTGCTGGCCCACGTGGAGTCTGTGCTGAGTAGGTACAAGCTGAAAAACCCACGTTGACCGCGTTTTATACCAGGGGGCTGGAAAAAGCTAGAAACTGGCCCAAAACGACCAATAAACTACTAGTTACTGGCTGAAACCTCACAAACTGGACAAAAGGCAGCTCAATGCTTCCCACTCCCACTGGTAAGCAAGGTAACTTCCTCTCCCCCAAATAAGGCAAGGAAACAGTACACAGGAACTACAACCAAAGCCCAGGAATCAGCAACTCTGAAACTGGACTAAACTAGTAAAGCAGGAAAAACAAGAGATATTTTTTTCTTTTTTTTTTCACAAAACAGGCAGAAACAGGTACAGCAAACACTTATAAATGCTATGAATCAGCTACTACAGCTTACACAGAAGAATTTGCTACTTAGCAACTTAGTAACTACAGTTGCTTCAGATATGTGAACATTAGACATCATACAGGCCTCCGGTGGGGTGGTTGTAGCAGGAGTCTAAACTGTTCTCATGCATACCATTAGCTCAAAGGCCTTAGAGAGTATGTCAGAGTCCAACTGGGCCTCTTATGTTTTTTCTTATGGATGGGCGGGATGTCAGGGGAGAGAGGTCCTCCATCTTAAATTGGGCGAAGCAATTTAAATACTGCACTCCTGAGGCTGTCCTCTTTTGGATGAAATGCCTAGTAACTATGAACCTGTTATTGGTTTGCCATCCATTCCCTATTGCAATATTACCAGCACACCATTTTTTTTAATGTAATATAGGCAATTTATTCTTCAAGGGCAGCAGGCACTGAATTAGTTGATGAAACATTGAAATGCAAACTTGTTTGCCAACAGCAGCTGCTTCACTAGTTAGAGATCTCTTCAATGTGAAATTACTCAGATGACTTTTACCTCTGCAGAGATTGTGCATATTGACTTATACTGGTGGATTATAATGACAGCAGTATGAGTGGCCTTTTATGGTTGAAATGTTCTGAAATGGGTAGCTTTGTCATTATTGGTTCATATGTTTTCCTTCACTCCATACTAAAAGAATTATCCATTACCCTGCCTTGGCTCCCATCTGATCATGATCTGGCTCTGCTTACACCCACAAGTTTAGGTCATACATAGGACTTTTGGCTCTGTTTTTGGCTTTAGTACCTTGGCCAAACATTAAGGTTATGTGGCAAAATAACCCAACAGTTTGGAATACTGCAACAGTGATCTAAAACCTCTCCACTAGGGGTACTTACTTTACCCTCACTTAGAGGAAATAGACAGCTGATCATAGATGTGGAGAGTTAATTTAACTTTCCTTTATTCACTAACCCAGTAACTAGACTGATTTTTGACACTTTCAGCCACAAGGACAAGAGCAAATATAATGCACAATTTAGAGTATCCACTTAAATGGCATGTTTCTTGTTCATATTCATCCCAGCCAGAGCGTGGCCTTATCATACATTGTTTAGATATTCAACACTTTCATAAAGCTGATTTAGTCTGTCATTTCACATTCTACAGTTAACTACATAAGTGCACGGTGAAAGTTACAGTCAGATGAGATTAGTGGGACGTCATCTCTAAAACGCAATGGTGTTACCCATAATGCTTCAGTTAAAATACGCTACAGCTCTCCTGCTGTAACTTGGTGTCTACTTTGTGAACACAACAAATCTAACAGGAAGAAGGATGCACCCTTTACGAAGTCCTGTTGTCACTCTGAATAGTTTCAGTACTGAGAATACAGTTCCAGTGCTTCTTTTGGGAATAAACGGAATGAATACCACCTACAACTGATAATAGGTTCATAGGTTCACAGGTAGGTATGAGGCTATCTGCCTGAAAGCATTTATAAGCCTAGCCAGAATGTGTTGGCGGTCGCCACCCCCTTAGAATAGTTCCCTGTGCCTCTGTCCAGCACAGCCACTGAAGTGATCCCTGGGGTAAACTTTCTGTTTCCCATTCAATCGTCAAGGTTTCTATTGAAGAGTGTTAGTGAGGAGCTCTGCCTAATGTAGACTGGAATCTTGTTCCAAAGCATGGGAAGAGTCTAGGACAGGAATCTATCCCTCCAGCACATCCTATTTATTTTTGTGGTGATGTTTAGATCCCTAGAGAGTGTGGCTTGAGGGGATATGGTTTTCTTTAGGTGGAGCAGGTCCATCAATTCTGGGTTGGACATAGCCTTGTATATCAGGCAGAGATCACCTCTGTGTAGGCGGTATGCAACCGAGTATAGCTGGAGTTTCTTCAGTTGAACTGCATAGGGCATCTGTTTGAGGCCAGTGATCCTCTTGGTGAGGTACTTCTGTGGTCTTTCCAGCTGTTGCAAGTGTCTTGTAATGTACATCCCAAATGGGGCTTTGTACTCTATGATGGGTCTGATGAGTGATGAGTAGAGGGGGCACAATGACCTCTTTTGATCTGGATGTGAACCCTTTTGTGATTAGGTGGGCCACATAGAAGGATTTTCTAACCACTTTGGCAATGTGATTATCAAAGGAGAGATTGCTATCTACTTGGGTCCCCAGATCCCTTATTACGTCTTCTGTATTTAGGGGACTACCACCTATGTGGTAGTTTGTGGGTACTTTGTTTTTTCCCAAAGGGGATGACTATACACTTTCTGGCACTTAGCTTGAGGCCATGATTTTGACAGCAGGTATCCATCTCAGTGAGACCCTTTTGGAGGATATCTGTGTCAGCTGGAGAGTCAGTTATAGCCCCTAGTTTGCAGTCGTCTGAGAACTTGGTCAGCCAAAGTCCTCCTGTGCTTGCTTGTACCTGTATATGCCAAACAGGAGGGGTTCTAGGACTGACCCCTGGGGAATGCCACTTGTAACTGGTTTAGAGTCAGAACTAGCTCCCACAACTCTCACCATGTGGGTTCTGTCCATGAGCCAGTTGGCAACCCATCTTGTGACGTAGGGGTTTATGTTCAGGCTGGTGAGCTTGTCTATAATACCAGAATGGGGAATGGTGTCGAAAGGCCTTTGCAAGGTCTAGGTAGGCTGTGTGTACCACCTTTCCCTCATCTATAGCCTTGGTAACTGTCTCAAAGAAGTCCACCAGATTTAGGAGGCCTGATCTGCCCTTAACAAAGCCGAACTGGGTAGGGTCTAGTGTTTGGAGGTTCCCAATGTCTCTGTTAATGAGTTCCATGATGATGCACTCCATAACCTTGCAGACCAAGCGAGTCAGGCTTATAGGGTGATAATTTCCAGGGTATGTTGTGGCTCCACCTTTGTGGAGCGGAATAACCATTGCTGTGCGCCACTCTATGGGTACGTAGCCTGTGGAGAGACTGAGTTTGAACAGTGTGTTTAGGTGAGGGGTTAGTTCGTCTTTGAGTTCGTGTAGGACGCAGCCTGGGACACCGTCCCGTCCCGTCCCATTGATGCTGTGTTTCTGGCTTTGGAGAGGGCTGTTTTAACCTGAGTGTCTGTGATTTCAGGGGCTCTATATTCTTCTGGTATGGTTATGGGCCCTTTTGGGGGTGAGAGGGGGGGGTGAAGTTTGCACTGAACCTGTCTGCTAGGATGTTGGCGATATCGGTCGGTTCAGTGTATTTTGTGCCACTCTGCACTAACTCCGAGCAGATCTGATCATTGTCACTTAGATTCTTGACATAGCTAAAGAATGCCTTGTGGTTATCTTTGGAGTCCTTGGCAATTTTTCTTTCGAAACTCGCCTTGGATGATTTTATGAGGGATCGTAGTTTCTTGCTGATACTGATCAGGGATGTCTTCCATTCTTGGGATTTTACTCTTTTCTGTACTAATTTCCTCCTTCTATGGTATAGTTTGTTTATGGCAGGGGTCCACCAGACTGGTTTCCTTTTCTTGGATGAGTGAGTCTTGGTTTTGCTTGGGATAGCACGATCCATGCATTCTTGTAGGTGCCCGTAGAATGCATTAGTAAAGGACTTTGCAGCTTGGACAGCATTATCCTTTAGCATGGGGGCTTTGAAACTTTCCACCTTGGTCTTAAGTAACGTGAAGTTTGCTTTTGAAAAGTTTTTCACGGTGGTTTCCTTGTCCGGGAGTGGGGGCATAATGTGGATATCCAAAGTGATTTGTTTATGGTCAGATCTAACCAGCGAGGGGTTGACCTCTGGTGTGGAACACCGGTCGCCCATGTTGGTGATGACCAGGTCCAATATGTTGTCACATCTGGTGGGAGTGGTGACCAGTTGATCCAGGGCATTTGAGTTTATAAATACTATGCTCAACATCTGAGAGACTTGGTTGGCTACAATCACCTGCATTAGAAGATGAAGTTCAGTGCAAACTTGCCGTATTGTATTTTAGTCTTCTGTTAAGTACAAACTTGCAGTTTTAAAAGTAGTGTATTTCATTTTTTCTGTTACCCAATTGTTTTTGCAGAATAGTGTGCTGTGTGTCTCTCTGCAGTTAGTTTGGGCTAATTTCTATCTCTTTCATTTCCCTGCTATAAAAAACCCATTTGCCCAGTTTTGCACACTGGGCAGCACCGGTTAGCTATTGTATAACTATTCCTGGCTCCACAACGTCTCCTCTTCAATTTTTCCCTTGGAACTAGACAAATTTTCAACTTAAGCACTCAAGTCATTCATTTCTCAGCACGGCACTTGCTCAACACTCATAGCAAGCACTTATAAACACTAGCACTAGGCCCCCTATATTTTACAGAAGGACGAGGCTCTCTATTCGACCTTACCAGCCATTCAGTAAAACAGCTCACTGTACCTATCCAGGCATGCCCAAAGGGCAGTTTCAGGTGTACTCTCCAGTCCAACTGGTAAATCTAGGCATTTTGAGGCAATGTTACAACTTCCTCATGTACACAAACAACCCTCTCCTCCTACCACCAAACACTAATACATGCGAGAGATGCAATTATACAGCCAAACTGGAGGCTAAGCTCCCTCAACCCAAGACTGGATCAGACAATCAAGAGGAGAAGGGAAATACTTGCATCACACCACCAGTCTCACACAGACCCATCAAACCAGTACTGGCAAAAAACACACATAAATACATGAAAACATACTCAGAGGCTCTAAATAAAACTCTGCAAAAGCAACAGAGACCTCCAAAGCAGACATCCAAGCAACCTCCACCCCCAAACACAAACCATGAAACACATACTTCACAAAACCAGTGTACCACGCAATCACAGCCCTTACATAACATACCCAACATACTAGTAGTAGGTGACTCTATAGTCAGGCACACTGACGTCCCGCTCACTAGGCTGAATAAGGAGAAGGTTACTGTTAGCTGCCTATCGGGTGCCAGGATCCGCCACATAACACAAGCATTCAGGTCACTCCAGAACAAGTACAAATATGACTCTGTCATTGTCCATGTTGGTGTGAATTACCTGAGCCGTACCTCCCTGGACTATATGAAAAGAGACATGGAAGAGCTCTCTGATCACGTAGCCCAGGCCAGTATGACCCTGACCCTGAGTAGCATTCTGCCCTCACCAAGAAAGATACGGTATAGAGAAAAAATTACCAATTTCAACAATTGGCTAAGTTTCTGGTGTCATTCAAAGGGGATCCAGTGTCTGTCCGCCTGGGATGACATGCTCGACAAGCTATGCTGCTTCGCTAGAGACGGCTTGCACCTGTCACCCTTAGGCTTTCGAATACTGGCCAAGGCTCTTGCCACCCCCAAAGTGCCTTTTTTAGGCAAGGCTCAAAAGACAAACCCACCGCTGTAAATAGCACAAGTAACAAAAAACTGAGGGTAATGCTACTCAGTGCCAGAAGTCTAAACCTCAAAATGGAATCCAAAAACGTACCACGGAGCCCTTGTACCAGCAACAACAAGTAGGTAGTCTTAACGAATTTATTTATCACAAACGTTTTCGCCGCACAAAGGTGCAGCTTCCTCAGACAAAACAAATTAACAATGAGGTAAAAGTGCACGCCCCTTTTATACAAAGCAAAAGGGAAATGACAACATGATAAGGTGAAACTCATTGTAGTAATTGGTAAACAAGTAGAAGCCTTCACAAGAACAACTTGTTCCTCAAAAAGAAAATGCAAACATTAATTCATGTTAGTAATAAGCATTTCAAAGTGTGGAATGTTACCAAAAAAATAAACATAAAATTTAAAATGACATATTTAAAATTCTTAAAATATGTGAAAGAAATCATAACGTTAAAGTAAAATTCAACATAAAAAGTCATTCAAATAGCAACTCATAAAAAAGTAAGTATAATATGCAGTAATGGATTAAATCTTAGTAAAAAAGTAATGGTAATCCATTATAAGTATGAACCATAATGAGCAACTGTGTACCTTAAAGATATTATTGTATAAACAACAATAATAACTAAAATCTAGGCAATATTTAACATGAGAGGTGCTACAACAAAGGCACGTCACATGAAGTCAGAAACAAAAAATTTTGTATGTTTTAAAAAAATCTTTATGTATGCATAAGAAAGTAAGGAATATCTACAAAGGGGGGTACTACCTTAAATAGCTCCTCAACTTGAGTACTGCTGAGATGTTACAGTTTTCGTTTAAACCCGGGTAGCAAAATGCGTCTAAACCATGAGAAAGGCTCATCCAGACTCTGCTACACTTTGCTGTGAAGGAAAGGTTAGTTTGCTGTTATATTTTGTATTTCTGTATTGCCTTTCTATATTTTGAATACTGTAGTTTGTTTTCTTTACCTTGTGTTTTGCTTGCATTCTGTTTAACAGCATATTAAAACTTCAAAAGAGACCACAGCTCTCTCTGTTCTGAGTCAGGCAGAATTTTTCCCCTCCGTCCCACCCATTTAAGTTGTCTTGTTAAATACCACTGTCTTTCTAGTTGCCCGCCTCTTATGTTAATCTGACCATATATCTCATTTCTCTCTACTTTCACTGGCTTATGTGAGTAATCACAAAACCATCACTTTTGAAATCCCACCCTTCAATTATTTAAATTTATTGGCCATCCTACAGTATTTCATAGTACCAAAATACAAAAGTAGCCACCCCTTTCAGTCCATCTTGCTGTTTTAAAATAGTAACTCTCCACTAAACCTTAACTTTTTAAACAGGTAAAACTCAAGTTACCTACTTTCATATCTAACTTCTCTAGTGCACACTGCAGAGTGCATTCTTCTCAATCTTACCTTTAAGCATCCCTGTTACTAGCACTTCCTCTAATACCTAAAAAGATCATCTCTACTTGACTCCAAGTAGACTTTTCTCTATCTGTTAAACCTAGCACTTGCTCCTACAGTACTTATTACCTTGATACGGCACTCTTATAGATAGCACCCCAAAAGGCAAACCCCCATTTCTCGGTCACTCCGTCCCCGGAATCTGTTTTAAAGTTTTTGTCTAGTCCTTCTAGCATGTCGAGGGATCAGTTGCTAGTGTCCTCTCCTGCTCAGCTGGTGAACCTGGGAATATTGAGGCAATGTTACAATTGCCTCATGTACACAGACAACCTTCTCCTCCTCCCACAAAACACAAATACATGCGAGAGATGCAACTATATGGCCAAACTGGAGGCTGAGCTCTCTCAACATAGGACTGGCAAGACCAGTCAGGAGGAGAAGGTTACCACACACACTATAGACCCAGTCTCACATAGTACCATCACAACCTCAAATCATACACATAAACACACAAAGACATACTCGGCTCTGATCAAAAATCTACCAAAACAGCAGAGGCCACCAAAGCAGACACCCAAACAACCACCACCTCAGAACACAACACCTGCAACACATAGACCTCACAGTCAGAGTGTCAAACAGTCACAGCCCTTAAGGCCAAACACAATGCCAGACACACTAGTCATTGGTGACTCCATAGTCAGACACACTGACGTCCGCTCACCAGACTGAGTAAGGAGAAGGTCACAGTAAGCTGCCTGTCGGGCGCTAGAATCCGCCACATAACGCAAGCACTCAGGTCTCTCAACAGCAGGTACAAATATGACTCAGTCATTGTCCACGCTGGTGTAAACAACCTGAGACGTGCCTCCTTGGACTACATGAAAAGAGACATTGAGGAGCTCTCTGATTATGTAGCCCAGGCAGGTATGACCCTGACCTTGAGCAGTATCCTACCTTCACCAAGAATGATGCCACAATACAGAGATAAGATGATCAGCTTTAACAATTGGCTTAAACTCTGGTGTCATTCAAAGGGGATCCAATGTCTGTCTGCCTGGGATGACATGCTGGACAAGCCACGCTGCTCAAGAGGACGGCTTGCACCTGTCACCCTGATTCCGGATATTGGCAAAGGCTCTTGCCACCCCCATAGTGCCTTTTTAGGCAAGGCTCAAATTCTAAACCTACCACCCTAGAACACAAAAAGGAAAAAAACTAAGGGTAATGCTGCTCAATGCCAGAAGTCTAAATCTCAAAATGCACGCTCGAGGCCCTTCTCAGTATGGAGAACATCGATGTCTGTGCAGTGACAGAAACCTGGTTCAAGGCTCCTGAGAGCACCCCAGCACTATCAGGTTTTACCTCTTATCATGCGTTCCGGCCCCAAAATCCGGACAATACCTAGAAAGGAGGGGTATCCATATTCATCAAAGACACCCACACCTCAAGACTGGTGGCAACGACGATGCATCGGAGACCATCCAGGTGCAATTAACCATAGGCAAGACTGCTCTGCAAATTGTAGCATGTTACAGGCCACCCTCACAAACTCAGGAACCTCACATGGCCTTCCTGAAAACACTAGAGGGATAAATGTATCACCAAACACCATCATACTAGGTGACTTCAATTACCCTAATATAGACTGGGAACACTACTCAAGCCCAAACACCCTAGCCCAAAAGTTCCTGGAATTCATAAACTCAAATGCCATGGAACAACTAGTCACCATCCCACAAGAGGAGAAAACATACTTGATCTCATCATCACGAACATGGGAGCACAATGTTCAACACCGGAAGTATACCCCTCACTGGTGAGATCAGATCACAAACTAGTCTCGCTGGAGGTCCTCATCCCACCCCCACCTGAAATAAAAAGACCACAGTAAAGAACTTCTCAAACGCCGAATTCACACTTCTAAACACTAGTGTGGTCTCCTTTAAGCCCACCGAGCCGACGGAAAACAGTACTCAAGCCGCTGAATCACTTACAAATGCCTTCTACCAGCACCTGCAGGACTGCATGGATAAGGCAATCCCAAGCAAAACAAAGACTCTTTGTACCAAAGGCAAGCGTCCACTCTGGTGGACCCCAGCCATAAACAAACTCTACAACAAAAGGAGGAAGCTACTACAAGATAGAGCAAAATCCTTAAAAGGTAAGACACCCTTGATCACTATAAGTAAAAACTAAGAGCTCTCATAAAATCATCCAAAGCAAATTTTGAGAGAAAAATAGCTAAAGACTCAAAAGACAATCATAAGGCCTTCTTTAGCTATGTTAGAAACCTGGGAGGAAACTCCCAGATATGCTCAGAACTAGTTCAAAATGATGTGAAGATTACTGATCCTACAGACATTGCCAACATACTGGCTGACAGGTTCAGTGCAAACTTCTCCCCTCCCCAAAAGGAGAGATATTCTTATCCAGCGATGGCAGCACCCCAAACATCTCCAACGCCCAAGTGAGAACTGCTCTCTCCAAAGCAAAAAACACAGCATCCATGGGACCTGATGGTGTCCCCGGCTGTGTGCTCCAGGAACTCAACGAGGAATTAAACCCACAGCTAGGACAGCTGTTTAATCATAGTCTTACCTCTGGATATGTACCCAGGAGTGGCGCACTGCAACTGTGGTCCCACTTCACAAAGGCGGTGCCTCCACCGACCCTGGAAATTACCGCCCATTAGCTTGACAAGCCTTATCTGCAAAGCCATGGAGAGGATCATAATGGACCTCATAAATAAAGACATAGGGAATTTGCAGACTTTGGATCCATCCCAGTTTGGCTTTGTCAAAGGCAGATCATGCCTTCTAAACTTGGTTGACTTTTTCAAACAGTCACCAAAGCCATTGATGAGGAAAGGCAGTCCATACAGCCTACCTCGATCTGGCGAAGGCCTTTGATACAATACCCCACTCGGGTATCATTGAAAAACTCATCAGCTTAAATGTTAACCCATACATCACAAGATGGGTTGCAAACTGGCTGAGTGACAGAACCCACAGGGTCAGAGTTGCTGGCGCCATGTCAGACTCAAAGCCTGTCACAAGTGGTGTACCACAGGGCTCAGTCCTGGGCCCACTCTTGTTTGGCATCTACTTTTCCAGTACAAGCAAACACAGGAGGGTTATGGCTGACAAAGTTTGCAGATCACGGCAAACTCGGTGCCATAGTAGAAAACACATCTGACACAGATATCCTTCACAAGGGTCTCACAGAAATGGATAACTGGTGCCAGAGCCATGGCCTAAAGTTAAATGCCTTAAAATGCATAGTCATACCCTTCGGGAAAAACAAGGTTACCCCTAGCTACCAAATAGGTGGCAATCCACTGAGTACAGAAGAAGTTATCAGGGACCTGGGGACCCAGGTTGAAAGTAGTCTGTCATTCGACACCCATGTAGCTAAAGTAGTTAGGAAGACCTTCTACATTGCCCACCTTATCATGAAGGGATTCTCATCTAGATCAAGGGAGGTCATAGTCTCCCTATACTCATCACTCATCAGACCAATGATTGAGTACAATGCCCCATTCGGAATGTATCTGACCCGACACTTGCAGCAGCTGGAGAGGCCACAAAAGTTCCTCACCAAAAGGATAAAGGGTCTCAAACATCTGTCCTATGCTGCCCGACTGAAAGAACTCCAGCTCTATTCAGTCGCTTACGCTTGCTCAGAGGTGACCTTTGCCTAACATACAAGGCCATGTCAAACCCAGATTTGATGAATATGCTTCACCTCAAAAATCTAGATCCGTCAGAGCCACAAGGGGGAGACTTAAACCTCGACACGGCTATTAATAGGACGTGCGGAGGATAGATTCATCACCCAAAGACTCCCTATGCTGTGGAATAAAATCCCGGTATATGTGAGGCAGAGCACCTCGCTGGCCTTGTTCAAGAGAAATCTTGACCAATGGATGGGAGATCGCAGATATACCCCAGGGATTACCTCAGTGTCACTGCTCAACAGAGGCACAGCAAAATAATGGGTATAGTTCCCCATACTAAAGGGGTGGCGTAAGCCACAAAACTATGGGCTAGGCTTGTAAATGCCCTCGGGCAGATAGCCTAGTATGAACCTATGAACCTATGAACCTATGAACCACTCCAGTTCACGTACTTCTAAGAGTAGAGTTATTGGGCCTCCCCGGATGTTATTGGTCACTTGATCTATGGCCATAAAAGAGAAAGAGTGCCCAGGGTGGTTGGCAATGTGTTTAGCCAAAGCGTTAACGTCAGAGTTTTTCTTAATTGCATACATATGCTCATAGACACGGTCCCTAAGTCTGCGATCAGTCTTTCCCAGATAAAATGAGGGACAGCAATCACAAAGAGCCAGGTATACAACTGATCTACTTTCACAATTGAGTGGAGCTTGGATTAAAAACTTCCTGTCCCTTATAGTGTAGGTCTGCCCTACCTTCATTTTGTAACACCAGTTGCAAAAACCACATGGGTACATCCCTGTGCGCTTGTTAAAGGTTTTTTTTTTTTTTTCAAAAAAACCTTTAACTGGAATGTGTTGGGGGACATTTATAACAGTGCACACAATGGTGTTCCTTTGTAAACCAAGACTCTGATGATGCCTATGTGTTTGGCGAAAGCATTCTTTAATGCTTAGTCTTTCTGTTTTTTTGTCTGGTCATTAAAGTTGTGTTTTTTAAAAAACCTGCTGTTTGTAGCTGCTGTTAGTCAACTTCGTCGGTGAGCCACTGGACTTTGTGGTGTCAACAGTTTTTATAGTTCTAGAGATTGTTGAAGACAGAAACTAGAGCAGACCTTTGGGACAAAGGATGGATTAGGCCTAAGTGATACTCTATCTTTGTGGAAAATCAAATACGGTGGTTTAATAGACAGGGCTTGAAGCTCTGAGACTCTTCTTGCCGAAGTAATAGCCACTAAGAATGCCGTTTTCCAAGACAGATATTTTAATTCGCATGTAGCAGCCGGTTCAAAAGGGGGAGATGTTAATGCGCGAAGCACCAAATCAAGATCCCACGGAGGTGCAGGATGAACAACTGGTGGTCTTAACAGACTCGCACCTTTAATGAATGTTTTGCATAGTCTGCTGCTCATCAAAGGAGGATCCGTGGATTCATGGAATTTAGAGATAGCAGCTAGTTGAACTTTAATAGTTGAGACAGAAGATCCCTGATTAAACAGGGATGTTAAGAATTTCAAAACCTCTGGGACAGGAGCAGTGATAGGGTCTAAGCCCTTGAGTTGAGCCCAGATAGCAAACCTCTTCCACTTACTGAGGTACAATTTGTTAGTGGTGGGTTTGTGGGCCGAATATAAAATGTGAACAACTTCCGGGTCTAGTGTGTGACTTCTAACTAAGGTTGGAAGTGGAGGAGCCAAGCTGTCAATTTCAGAGATTGAAGGGACTGATGCCAATGTCCCGACTGATGGATTAAACCCGGGATCAGGTCTAAGGTCCACGGATCGTCCACTGCATGCTTTTTCAGGTAAGGAAACCATATCTGACGAGGCCAGTATGGGGCAATCAGAATCATTGAAGACCCTAGTTGAGAAGCTTTTGAATAACTTTGGGAAGGAGTGGAATTGGAGGAAAGGCATAAAGTAGCCCTGTTGGCCAAGGTTGTGCTAGAGCATCCATGGCTGGTACTTCCTGATGTGGAATCAAGGAGAAGAACCTTTGGCACTTGGTGTTTGTGGAGTTGCAAATAGGTCGCAGCACGGCGTCCCCCATCTCTTGAAAACCTGGGCTGCTACTGTGCGGTTTAGAGACCATTCGTGAGGAGAGAATTGTCCTGCTTAATTTGTCCGCCAATACATTTGACTTTCCCGGGATGTGGGTCGCTACCAAGAAGCGGTTGGTAGCTACAGCCCATTCCCACACTCTCATGGCCTCTCTGCAAAGGGGATACGATCTGGTCCCTCCTTGTTTGTTCAGATACCAAACCACCGACATGTTGTCTGTGTGGATGGCGATGATGCCCTGAGGAAGAAACTTGTGTAAGGCCTGTAGGGATAGAAGTACAGCCCTCATCTCCAACACGTTGATGTGGAGAAGAGCTTCCGGAAGCCAGGAGCCCTGAACTAGCCTGCCCAGACAATGCCCCCCCCCACCCTATCTGGGAGGCATCTGTCGTCAGGGTAACCACTGGAGGGGTGAGAACAAAGGGTTTCCCTGATCCAAGTTGGATGTTTGAAGCCACCAGCGAAGGTCCCTTTGCATATTTCCGTAATCATGATGTGATGATTGAGGGAAGATCCTGAAAGGACCATTGAGTTGACAAGAGCCACTGAAGAATCCTCATGTGTAACCTTGCTAGAGGAACTAAAAGTACCGTGGCAGACATTGAGCCTAGAACCTGTAGGACCATCCTGGCTGGGGCTTTGGATCTCGAGATCAGAGCTTGAACTTGGCCCTGTAAAGTTCGGATCCTTTCGGCAGGAAGAAAGACGCGCATCAATCTTGAGTCTATCTCTGCTCCTATAAACTTTATGCGCTGAGAGGGCAGCAAGACAGACTTTGACCAATTGAATGTAATCCCTAGGGAAACACCCAGGAGATGGTGGCTTTGAGGTTGTCCATTAGTAGATGCCTGGTGGTGGCAGTCAGGAGCCAGTCGTCGAGATAGGGAAACACTTGGAATCCAAGACTCCTCAGGTGAGCCGTCACTACTGCCAAACACTTGGTGAACACCCTGGGGCTGTGGTGAGACCAAAGGGCAGAGCACAAAATTGGTAATGACTGACTCCCAGGCTGAAGCGCAGATACCTTCTGGACGCCTGATGTATCGGTATGTGATAATAGGCGTCCTTGAGGTCTATGGAGCACATCCAAACATCCTTCTCCAACAACGGGAGAATGGATTGCAACGTGACCATTCGAATTTGGATTTCGTGACGGATTGGTTCAGTCTGCTGAGATCCAATATTGGTCTCAGGTCCCCTGTCTTTTTTGGCACTAAAGAACCTGGAGTAATTTCCTGATCCGATCTGGTCTGTGGGGACCGGTTGGATGACTCCGTTTTCTAGCACCTTTAAAGCTTCTGCGGCTGCTATTTCCCTTTGACTGGGTGGTGGGTCCGGGATTCTCTTGGACGGAGGGTGAGTATTTGAATGGGATGGTGTAACCTCCGGCAATTATCCGAAGCACCCATCTGTCCTGAGTGATTGACTCCCAGGCTTTTAGGTGCTTGGCAAAACGACACCCGACTGGCTCGGGGGCAGCACAGCCGGGCAATCCCTCATGTCGTGTGGGAGGCTGAAGAGCCACGAAAGGACTCGGTCTCCAGAATTGCGGGGCCCTCTGCCGCCTCTGGGACGGCGTCTCCCTGAAAAATTTCCCCGCCCTCTGCCTCTGGACGGGAATTCTTTCTGCTGTTGGGAGAAAAACTTGCGAGACTTTCGGAACTACATTTTGCCCCCTCCTTTGGCCTTGGGGTAAGGCCGAAAGGGAGTGGAATAACGGGCCCCTACGGCAGATAACGTTTTTCCCTCTTGCTCACAGCGGGTAAGGGTGTCTTTCACCTTGGGTCCAAACAATGAGGACCCATCAAAGGGAGCGTCGGCGAAGGAAGACTTGAAGGCCTCCGCAAACTGACACAAGCGGAGCCAGGCTTGTCTACGTAGAGCCACGCCTGTGCCTGCCGCTCTACCCGCCCCTTCGGCCGCATAGGAAATGAGCCTCATGGACGAGTTAGCAATTGACGTAAGGATAGCCAACTGAGAGCTAACGGACTGGGCTAGCTGCTCAGGTAGGTTACCGGAGAGGGAATCTGACAACTCCTTGACCAGATCCCTCTGAAGCCTGGTAAAATGTGCCAAATAATTCAGAGACCTTAAGGTAAAGGCCGCTGAAGTCAGGGTGCGCTTCCCGTACCTATCCATACTCCTAGACTCCTTATTAGGAGGATGGATGGACGTTGAAGCCTCTGCCACGTCCTGTTGTGTAGCAGATGCCACCACCATGGCATCTACAGCCACGCCTTTAGTAAGGAACTCCTTCTCAGGGGGAGCAGATAAAAATTTATTTGGACGAGAAGGGACTGGTTCCACGGTATCTGGATGTTCCACGCCCTTGACAAACTAAACCCAGAAGCTCGTCAAGGGCGGAGACACCCAGGAGGCGGAGGCTGAGCCCCAAAGGCCTTGAGGAGCACTGATTCGTCAGCAGAGGGGGGTTTGGATATCCAGCCGCCTCGTTGTTTGAGGATCTCTAAGATGTCTGCAAATGAGACATCATCCGAGGACGACTTCGGGGACCCCTCCGCATCATCCATATCAGTGTCCGATGTAATAGACTCGGGAGAGTCCACGTGCTTCCTCTTGCACGATCTCTTCCTTGGGGGTTCCTCTGAAGACAACTCCGAAGAACCCTCAGGAGGAGGGGTAACCTCAGGCCTCGGGGCTCCGCTGGCTACGGACAGGGGAACTGCCAAAGACCCAGTCTCCACGCCCAGGGAAGGTGCTGGTAAAACCGGAGAGATGGCCGAAGAGGATTTGGCCAGGCACTCCTCATGGCCCTGAAAGCCGGACCCCCAGAATCCTGGGAGTGTCCGGTCTCCGAGCCATGATAGACGGAAGTCCCGCAGCCAAGCACCGAGAGGGAGGCTCGAACCGAAAGCATAGGTCCCAAATATCACCCCGGGTCCAGCCGAAGAAGTCCAGCGTACCAAACTCGGACCCGAGGCCGGGTTGGAGTAAGGGTCGGAGCCGACCCTGAGATCTCCACCGGCTCCAAGAGCACCTGCTCCGGCGGAGCCAAGCAGTCGGAGGAGGAATGGCAATGGGGTGGGTCATGGTCATCGGCTCCGAAGCCAACTGGGTCGGAGCCGAAACAAATTTTTGGAAGACTGGGGACTGGAACAGTCTTTGGAGCACCCTGTCTATATCAGAATCCGACATTCTCAAGACCGAGAGGAAACAGAACGGGTTCGAGAAGACCTCCCTCGGCCCCAAGGGACTAGGGGACCGGCTCGGCGACTCGATGAGAATCGGCGCCGAGGGAATACACACCAGATTCCATCGGTGCCGAGGTGAACCCGGCGCCGAGGAGGAAGTGTCTGAGCTGGCGACCCTTGTCGGCTCCGAGCAGTGGAGCCGGCGGTGACCCGCGCCTCTCGATGCCCAGCCATCGGCTCCGAAGCCAGAGGAGTCGATACTGGAGGCATCGAGGCAGACCGTTCCGACCTCGGCTCCGAAGTCTTTGGAGCCGAAGGAGAGGTCTGCCTAGGTCTCTTGGCAGTCGGATCCGACGGACTGGTCGGAACCAAGCCCTTTCTTTTGGCAGGAGCCGGAGGAAGCCAAGGCTTCTTCAAAAGAGGGTTTAATTAACCCTTTAAGAATCAATTTATTTTTCCTCTCCTGGAGGACCCTTGAGGAAAAAGCGTGACATACGCTGCATGACTCCTGCAAGTGCTTTGCCCCTAAACAATATACACAAAGTAAATGGTCATCAGTAACAGACATCTTAAAAGCACATTTTGAACATTTTTTAAAGCCCGAAGGCCTAGGGGTTTGAGACATGATGTTAAACAACTTCTGACAGGAAATTTAACAACTATAGATTCGCTTGTGACAAAAAAACCAAGGCTTACAGTAATAGTGTAAAACACAACCTTAGCTGTAATGACCGGAACTTTAAACCACTAAAAGCTTAAAGTTTACAAGGTTGACCGAAAGGCCCTGGATTGTAAGGGGCGAAACAAACTCAACCCAATCACACACAACAAATTTCACAATTCAAACGTACACAAAGCGATAGCGTTAAAACAGCTTTTGTGATATAAAGAGCAAAAACTGACAGAAAAAGTAGTTAGTAAAAGCTACTCAGCCCAGCCAGCTCGAGACCACGTCTTCGCAGGGAAGCGGCAAACGAGATCTGGGGGACTGGTGGTGGTGCATCCTGGGATATAGTAAGCTCAGCCAATAAGAGACTTCGCTCTTTGGCATAAGCGTGCCGAGTCGGAGCCGAGGGATCGGCTCCGAACCCATCATTCAGAATGTAGGCGAGATAGGATCACATAACATCTACATGCCTGGATTACCAACATAAGCCTGATGTTATCACTGTAACTGAAACCTGACTTAACTCTGAAGTTATACCTCCTGGCTGTAACATCTGTAATGAGCACTGTAATGATATGAGGTATTGCCAACTATGCCAGGAGAAGTAGGGTGGATGGGTAACATATGCCAGCATAGCTAGCTGGAGTTTTGTAAAGAATTATATGTCATTTGTACGTTAAACTGATTTGTACAGATGCTTGTGTTGAAAATGTATTTGTAAAGCTGCTTGTGTTAAAAATGTACCAAGCAGTGGATCCTGATGGACAGAAAAGAAATACACCTGTACGTCAGACTATATTGTAACTGTTGAAATTAATATATTGTAACAGAGAATACCAGAAGAAAAGAGGTTAATCTCAGTCCAGCTAACTGAAAAATAGTCTGAAATTAAATTACCTGGTTTAGGCCACAAAGATTATATATCTTACAGTTCTGATTGCAGCCAGAGTAGACATTTCTGTGAAAACCAGGACAATGAATCCTACTGTACTATCCTTAGGAGTAAATTAATTGCAACCCTGGAAGGGTGGAAGTTTTGAAATGGTTTTATAGCTTCCAAATGCTATCACCCATCTCAGTAAAGATCTATGTGTATGGTAACACATATGTGCTAGTGTTCATTATAAACAGATATTTAGTTTTTCATGTTCTTTTACTATTTATTATTAAATATATTTAAACTTTTCATTGTGGATGGTCTTTCAGAGAATATGTTAACCTCTGAGAGTACTTATATTTTTTGGTGGCACTGTGGCCACTCACGAAAGCTTTGCTGCACTGGTCAAACAATATCATTTGTATTAGTATTAATTTTACTCAGTATAATTGGGTACCCTTGTAAGATCCTTAGAGTAGCTGGCTTTGAAGTGTTCTGGTGGTGGTGGAACTACCTTACAGTCTAGGCATAACTGGTAAATCTGTGCCAGCTTTTCCCAGGTGTGTGTGTGTGAAAATCAAATCTCAAAGAGTGTGTGTGTGTATATGTGTGTGTGTGTGTGTGTGTGTGTGTGTGTGTGTGTGTGTGTGTGTCAGCTACTTGGAGCAGGGACACAGAACTGTGGTTTCACAGAGAGTGTGGCAGAGGACTTGGATTGGAACACTTGGCTGAGGACTCAACTCTACAGCTGTGTCAGTGAGAAGTCTTACTGGGAGCCTGGAAAGAGAGAAGGAAACACAGCCCCTGGACTAAGTGTGTTCCCTCTGTGCTCTTAAGGGAAATTGCACTCGGTGAAGAGGGCTGCATCTGGAAATACTATCTGCATCTATTTTTGCTCCAAGTGAATGTTTCCTAACTGGTGTCCGTGGTGAGGATTGAGACTCCTTGATCACTGGCTCAGAGGAGGGATGTCGCAACTGTATAAAGAGGAAAGCTAGTGGTATTGCTTTAATATTTTCCAACACTACCATATTTCCCCTTACAGTAAACCAGTACAAAAAGTCCATTCAACAAAGCTTCTTATTTCTTTCCTCAAAATAAACAATCATAAACAAATATGTATTACTGTCCTTTACATCCCCCTTGGTGACAATACAACTATACTGGAAAATATCCTATACTGGATAGTCATAACATCTCCACATGAAAAAATACTACTAGGTGATGTGAATGTCAATTGGTTGGACATAAACTCTAACTTTCCTACTTCTAGCATGAATGTATATGGTTTCTCACACCTAATTAATAGCCCCACACATTATAGTTTAACATCAATTTAGACCAGATCCTAGTATCAGACCCTAGCAAATACACCACCACAGGTACACTGTCAGCCTCTCTCAGTGATATTTATAAATCAACATGCAACCTTTCCAAATTACTTCAGAAATATTCATTATTACAATATAATCTATTAAATGGAACTTGTAAAAATCCTCCCCTTAGATGGTGCTGTAAATTAATTCACTACAATTAAAAATTTGCTAAATAGCCTTGCACTTCCTAGAAGGAAGAGACTAAAAACAAATAATGCTATTTGGCTCTCCAAAAAGAGTAGAATGCTAATGCAGGATAGAGGAAAAGCAAAGAAAGAATGGCAAAAATATAAAGCACCTCAGTATCTTGAAAACTTCAGAATGCTTCACAATCATTCTAAAAAGAGAATAAAAAAAGACAAAAAGCTATACTATAATAACTTGCAGAATAATACTAAACACAACCCTAAAAAATTTTCGATATCCATTAAAGAAATCTTATATCCCAGCCAAAAATTCAGCCCAAACCCCTCTCCCAATAACGCACCACTCGAAACCGCAATACAGTTCAAATTTTATTTTATAGATAGTATAGCATCTCTAACCAAGGATTCCTCAACATCTAATCCTCAAACCCTGCCCAACAGCCACATATCACCACATCCACTTTCACCATCAATTCTGTGCCCAAAACACATATAAAACTACTCTTAAACAAACTAAAACTGTGCTGATGACCTTACAAGTAAGTACCTAAAAATAGCAGCCAATAGCAGTATCTATCCTGTCTCAATCCTTATAAGTAGGTCAGTTCAGCAATCCCATGTTCCCTCTCTCTGGAAAAAGTCACACATTATATCTCTGCACAAAAAAGGAAATTCAGCAGATGCTAATAACTTTAGACCTATAGCAATCTTATCTCCCTTCACCAAATCACTCAAAAATGTATTCAAAAACAATTGCTAGACTATCTCCTGCAGGAAGAACTCCAATCCCTATACAACATGACTTCCATCCTTCCCAAAGTACTAGCACTGCCCTTCAAACCTATATAGATACTGTCAATAAAGCTAGAGATAATGGCAAACCAGTCTCTTCCTTATTTCTAGACTTATCTAATGCCTTCGACACAGTTTGTCACAACAAACTTCTACTTCAAATGTCCTCACTAGGTCCCTCTCAGCCCACCCTTTTGTGGATCAAAAGCTACCTGTTCAATAGGTATCAGTCAGTAATATGGCACTCCTTACCTCCCAATCACCACTGGTGTACCACAAATCTCTTTCCTTGGTCCCCTCCTCTTTAACATTTTCACTAACACCCTCTACACGTCCACACAACAGGTCACCCTAATACAATACATAGATGATTCCACTTTGATCTGCACATCTGACAACATGGTACACCTCCAAAAAATTACTCATGAAGCTTTAACAGCAACTGAAACATGGCTTCATAACTCACAACTCATGCTCAACCCAAAAAAGACCAAATTACTACTTTCTTCCCAAATCCTTCTATCGTGAAAAAAACAAAATTTGGTGGTACAGCGGTAGCGTTGTTGCCTCACAACAAGAGGTTCTCCTGTTCGATTCTCGGCTGGAGTGCCTTCTGTGTGGAGTCTGCATGTCCTCCCCGCGGACAAGTGGCCTCCGAAAGACATGCGTGAATGGGCGTGCCTTCCCTGAAGGTTGGGCGTCGGGCTGGCAACTCGGCACCATAAAAAAATCTACTGCCAATTATTAGCAGACCGGAGTTCCACTGTGGCGACCCCTAACCGGGAAAAGCCGAAAAGACAAACAACACCAACGAGAAGATAATCTTATATTCAATCTGCATACACAAAATTGCATAAGAAAAAAAATGTCAAAAACTAGGGATGCTTTGGTAACTGACAAATGATAAGATATGGCACTATTTAAGTTTAAATGTACAGTATAGTACTACAAAATTAACTAAACTAACACTAATAAACAATATTTTTGATGTGTTTGGAAAATTCATTAACACAAATTTAGATATAAAACTGTGGCATAGATTTTTAATACCATTTACTATTACAAGGGATTTCCCTGATAAAACACATAGAGAGATTTTTGGTTTATGGGAAAATAACCTATTTTGTTGGTTGCAATGGATTGAAAACCAACAAGCTTTGAACACACAAAGTATAGTGTCAACCTATGACCTACCCCTAATGACTGGTTGGTTCTTCAGAGTGTCACAGCATACACTAAGGATCTGTGTAACATCCTTCCAAACCAAACCAAAAATTATAAACTGGATTTTTGGAATTCTATATAATAATATCAATGTTAAGAATGAATTATCACATCTGTATAACACTTTGTCTATAAGACAACTCCTAAAGATTCTTACTGGCAATACCTAACTAAAGGGTTTCAAGTATCATTATCAATGGAAGATAAAACAAACATTTTATTTTCAGTTAAACTCTAACTTCTTACTCACAATTCTGGAGGATTTTTCATTGGAAATTTCTACACAGATTCTTTTGTGACACCTGAGAAACTCTCAAAAATGAACCCTTCAAATAGCAAGTTATGTTGGAGATGTCATCTGTCCACTAATGCTGACTGGTCTCATATTTTTTATGACTGTACTAATATTAAACCATACTGGAATGAGATTAACACATTTCTTCAAGCTATCTATACTGATATATTTGTTTTGACAAAGTCTTTAATTTTATTGAATGTTGTTAATAGTAATAATATGAAGAAATATGACCTGTTTTTGTTGTGGACAATGTTAGCAATAGCCAGAAAATGCACAACTAGAAGATGGAACTCTAATGTAGCACCCACAATGGAGGAATTCCTATCATCACTGAAGAAATGCATACTGATGGAGAAAAGAACTAAAGAGTTAAGAACTTTTCCGAAGCCATTGGTTAATAGTCCATGGAGGAAAGCTTTGAATTGGATTGATACCCTACAGATGGCACCAAACTCTTCCTAACTATCATAGTTTATATATAAACTTATTATTTAACTACAATTTTTTTTTATCTGAATCCTTTTTGTCAGGCTGAATGTAAATACTGTAAATAGTTACTGAATTTTATGAATGTATTAAATTGTTGTATTATTTCATCAAAACAAAAATCATTTGAGTAAAAAAATTTTTTTTTCAAGTAAAGATATATGTATGTTTAGATTACAAAACATCCTTACCACTTTACTACTTCATGATTAAAATGTATATGTATGCACAGTCATTAAATGAAACCAAAGAAAAAAAAACTAGGGATGTTTTACAGAGCCAAAACCTTCTCACCAATGCAACTAAAACTGCACTTGCCACTATCTCCTCCCCATACTTCTTTATGGGGCTCCCATCCTTACTAACTTACTCACCTCCAGGTTTCACAAAAATCAAAACTTGAACAATACTATAAGAAAGTTGCGAAATTTGAAGCAAATACTCCTTTCACAACCCACCACTGTATAGCATTAAAAAGCCTAAATTGATTTAAACTGTCTCATCAACTAACATATACACAGCTGCTTACCACCTATAAGATGATCCAGCATCCATCTACCTGTCCAGTACTAAAAAACATTCTATACAACTATGTTCCCAGACGGTCACTGCAATCCAGTGACCAAAAACTCCTTTCTGTCTACAAACCTAGCACATCTGCTGGGCATTGTCTGTAGTCATACAAGGTTGCTAAGGTCTGCAACACCTTACCTGTATCTGTCAGTTCTATACCCTCCCTTCCATCTTTCAAAACCACTCTGAAAGACTTCCTGGCTAAAATCTGGCTCTGTTCTTGTTCAAAACCAGGATAAACTGTATCCTTAAATGTGAACAAGTACCTTTTCATTTCTTATACCTCCTTAGTTTCCCTTCTTCACTTACTTCCTTACTGCTATTTAATTCTCTTCCCTGACTTTCTCTCTAAACATACCATAAGCCTGTTATTCCCTCACTTCACACTGCAATTCCTGTTTGTATTAGACTAACTTACCTTTAATCTCTCTACAAACTGTCTACAGTTTTTCTAAATATTAAATGATTGCCATATAACTTGTATCAATTCTTAACCAATTTTTTATTATATCTATTTTTAATTAAACTGTAGATGGTTTTGTTTTATTTTTGAAGATTGTAAAATTATCTTTCTTATTTTATTTATTTATTTAACATTTGTTTGCCAGGAAAGTCCGACTTGGAACAAAGCCAATTTTCAGCATAGGCCCGGGGAGAAATGCTCTAGACACATGTCTTTGTAACTCTTCTTAAAATGTTTTGTAATAATTTGGAGCGTTCCTCCCTGGACCTCAACTGAAAATGGGCTTCTACCCCGTTGGACTTTCCCGGTAATCAAATGTCAATAAATAAATAATAAATAAATAAATAAAAAGTAAGTACCACATAATAACATTCACTTTTACGAGTGGCAAGCTTTGAACTTGCTCTGTACAATTTTATAGCAATTCAATAATTCACATGTACGAATAGTGAAAAGTCAAGAAACAGGAAGAGAAAATCAAGTAAAATTAGGATTCCTGTCAATGGAATACTGTGGATGTTTGACAATCTAGGGAAGGCCAGCACAGTGGGAGACTACCAGGAAGGTAATATGGAATAGTACGCAAAAGATAAGAGCTGCTAACCAGCTTTTATTTTGTAGTTCTGGATTTAAAACATTCATGTAACCAAACCAAAGTTCCCATCAGATTCAGTATAAGTCACTGCAAGCCCATGTCAACAAGAAGAAACTTGTCAAAACTGAACCTGCAAAATAGTGCAAAGTTAACATTTTACAGAGTGGGCTTTTCCACCCCCGCCCCCACCCAACCACCCCACAACCATCTACTTACTACAAACAACTTCTGAAGACATTTATGTTGGGGAAAGAGGCTTACTCCTGATTAGCTGTGTCTGGCTGAGATGAGTTTGTGACAATTTGAATGATTTCTTATCTCAAGTCGCATTAAATAATGGATTCTTTGTGCATAGCAAGATTTACAGATCATCACCATTCCACATTCTACATTTACACACCCAAACAGGGACGAAACAAAAACCCTCTATACAGCAAATTGCATTATTCTTTACCACTAACCTCTCCTAACTACTCACCTGTATGTTTTTCTTATATGGCCACCTTTCATTTTCTTTTGTGTGACTGTTGCTTTTATATGGCTCTGTGGATTGGACACTGTACAGTCATAATTTGACTTTTGTTTATTTGGAAATTACAGTTATCATATGGGATTGTTAGCACTCCCTTTTTACTTTATCAATAAAAAAAGAAACTTGACTAAATAAATAGATAAAATGACTATCTGTACAGGGAGTTTGTGAAGACATTTAAATCCATTGTTTAAAATAAGGCAGGTAACCCATGGCAGTGGCACACTGACTGAAACACAGCAGAATTGAAGTATTCAGCTGAAAGGAATCTATAATTATTGCTTATTAAGGAGGTTAACAAAAATAATAACATATTACACATAGCTGAACTGACCATATTCAGTTTTGCCACTGCCTGAAACTGTAACCTCTGACAATACTATGGGCAGGTAACTCCTGGCACAAAGGTAGTAGAAAATGGAGTATCTTGGTCAATGAAACGCAGTCTTACTTAGTAATTTATTTTCACTTTTCTGAAAGAATTATTTTAATTTTCTAACACTATTTTTGTAAGCTTGAGTAGAATGCCACTATTTAAAGACAAGAATGATAAATGCACTGAAAATATCTGTACATATCCAAATATAACAAGTATCACACTCCACACATTGTCTCCGCTTGGTACTAGACTGTCCTGTAAGAATAAATTCATGAAAAAGGTTGCCCAGGCTTGGACTACACAGTCAGAATCAAATCTCAGCAGTCATTTGTTGTGATAAACAATTCATGGTGAACAATCCCGACCTTCAAAATAACAGTCTCTGGCACTTCAACAAACTAAAGAGACTGACTACATTTAACATAATTCTTGATGGGAAACAGACTTCATTATGCAAAGATACTAGCTTGGCAATTGTAAGCAATGATTCATCTTCCTGCTCCGTCTTCTGTACAAGTCAAGAATGCCAGAAAGTATCTGCAGAATTCATCTGCTGCATCTTTAGTAATGATTTTTCAATGGCTCTGTTCAGCAAGCCAACTTTGCTTGGAGACACTCAGACTTATATTTTATCTGGAAGATTAGAGACTTCTAAAACAGCCCAGAACATATTTGCTTTTATGGCTGCATTCCTACATTGCACAAAAACTCTGCTCTTCTTTGTTAAAGAAACAAATGTGAAAAGTTTAAAAAAATCAACACAACCAATGTTACAGACAAAATAATAAAATAAGACTATAATATACAACACTTAAATAAAAGATGATGCAAAGAAGAACAGAATAAAAATGGAGTAAGGATAAAAAACTGAAGACACTTACCAGCAGCACTCAGTTTATGTAATAAGCTGGCCTTGCCAGAAGTACAGTGCACGGATACTGCTGACGGATAGACATGGTACTCACACAACATCTCAAAGTTTACATTCAACATTAGAGAAAGGAAAGTAAAACTGGTGATGGTTAAGGATCACAGTACTGTGGCTGAACAGCAGCTTTTTTTTACTTACAGCTTCTGGGTCTGAACTTTAACAGTGATTGCTACCATTTGTGTGGAACCTGCTCGATCACCTCTCTTGTCAACTTATGTTTGTCTCTGAGTATTCTATTTTTCCTCATACATGGTCATTTACCAATCAGGTCACTCTCACACCAGCATTCAACGTCAACTCCAGCCAGACTTAAATGAGTTACATCAATGTCTCATAAACCATAAGCAACTAATCCACCCCACCAAGACCAAAACTATGCTTTTTGGAATGTCACAGAAAATTCACCAAGCACTAAACCTTTAACTGTCTGGATGGGGAACAGGAAACTCATCCCCAGCTTGGCATCTATGTCTCTAATGGACACAGGCAACCTGTAAATGTTTCCTCTCCCAGGCCCCTACTTGTAAATGTTTCATCTCCCAAGCCCGTGCTTACACTTATCAAGGGCACCAAAACTTGTCAGAGATTTGGGATGGATGGCTAGGCTTAAAAAGGCCCTTGTGGTCATTAGCCTAGTAAACACCTATGAACCTATCTACTGTTTTGGTACGATTTTACACAATTGTACTTTCTCACCGGATCATCATTTTCAAAGGAATAGGTTTGAGGAAGCAAACAGCCATACGTGTTTTAGTTAACCAGTTCTTCTCACATTCTGTATGAGTATGGGGTCCATCAGACTAATGATGAGGTCTCCTTTGGTTCCAGACTATAGTGTTGTGGAGGTGCTGCAGACATAGGTGCCTTCTGTCTCAGAGTGAGGTTGGATGTGAAGGCTGACTGTCTGAAAGTGATAATGGGCCCAGTCTAAAGCAGTGACATACTGAAGTATACACAGCCATATGCTGATCTGAATGTTCATGGCAGTATCCTACTATCTCTTATATTCTTTTGTTTATCAGAGAGATGTCTTTTGTTTTATTTTTTAAGTAAGTCTATTTGTTGCTGACACAATGTATGGTTTTCTGCTTGTGACCTTGTTAGTTGAATTTAAGAATAAATATATTTATTATTTATGCATGGGTCTATAAACCTGCTAAGTAAATTATTTCTTTGTGGGCAAGTTTCAGCAACAACAGAGACCACACGGGAAAGGGTTATTCCAGAATATATGTTTTTATAGTTCGTCGAATGCTGGGAGTGCACAGGATTATGACTAAGGTCCCAAGAAAGCTGATTTGAGCAGTGTTGTGGTGGTTCAAAGTCCCAGAAACAATGGTGGATTTAGTGCAGTCTATATATATATATGGACCCGTGACTCAAGTGCAAACAGTGTGTGGTCTCCAAGAGGGGTTCCTAGTGGGAGCGGGGGTGCAGCAAGGTTAACCTCTGAGCCTGATGCTGTACACACTGGTAATTCTCACTAGTTCTGCGCTTATACCTCTTACATTTCTAGCAGAAAAATTGTTATAGTATCAAGAGTCAGAGCAGAAGCACCGGCTTAGTGTCTGTGTTTCCCATTTTAAACCCTGTGTACCGAGTGAATACAAGGTGGAAGGTAAAAAGAGCACAAGGTTATATACTCAGCTGACTGACAAGGAAAATCCAACTGAAAAGTAGGGGTGTAGGTAGGTTCATATGTAGGTACTAGGCTATCTGCCTGAAGGCATTTATAAGCCTAGCTGGAATGTGTTGACTTTCGCCACCCCCTTAGATTAATTCCATGTGCCTCTGCCCAGCACAGCCATTGAAGTGATCCCTGGGGTAAACTTTCTGTTTCTCATCCACTCGTCAAGGTTTCTCTTGAAGAGGGTTAGCGAGTAGCTCTGCCTAATGTAGATTGGAATCTTGTTCCAGAGCATGGTAAGTCTCTGGGACAGGAATCAATCCCTCCAGCACATCCTATTTATTGTTGTGGTGAGGTTTAGATCTCTGGAGCGTGTGGCTCGAGGGGATACGGTTTTCTTTAGGTGGAGCATGTCCATCAATTCTGGGTTGGACATGGCCTTGTATGTCAGGCAGAGATTACCTCTAAGTAGGCAGTATGTAACCGAGTACAGCTGGAGTTTCTTCAGTCGAGCTGCATAGGGCATCTGCTTGAGGCCAGTGATCCTCTTGGTAAGGTACTTCTGTGGTCTTTCCAGTTGTTGCAGGTGTCTTGTAAGGTACATCCCAAATGGGGCATTGTACTCTAAGATGGGTCTGATGAGTAATGCGTAGAGGGGCCCAATGACCTCTTTCGATCTGGATGCAAACCCTTTTGTGATTAGGTGGGCCACATAGAAGGATTTTCTAACCACTTTGGCAATGAGATTATCAAAGGAGAGGTTACTGTCTACTTGGGTCCCCAGATCCGTTATTACATCTTCCATATTTAGGGGGCTACCACCTATGTGGTAGTTTGTGGGTACTTTGTTTTTTTCAAAGGGGATGACTATGCACTTTTTGGCATTTAGCTTGAGGCCATGGTTTTGACACCAGGTATCTGTCTCAGTAAGACTCTTTTGGAGGATGTCTGTGTCAATTATTGCCCCTAGTTTGCAGTCGTCTGCAAACTTGGTCAGCCATAGTCCTCCTGTGCTTGCCTGTACCTCTGAGAAGTATATACCGAACAGGAGGGGTACAAGACTGAGCCCTGGGGAACGCCACTTGTAACCGGTTTAGAGTCAGACCTAGCTCCCGCACCTCTTACCATGTGGGTTCTGTCCGTGAGCCAGTTGGCAACCCATCTCGTGACATAGGGGTTTATGTTCAGGCTAGTGAGCTTGTCTACAATACCTGAGTGGGGAATGGTGTCGAAGGCATTTGCGAAGTTTAGGTAGGCTGTGTGGACCACCTTTCCCTCTTCTATAGCCTTGGTAACTATCTCAAAGAAGTCGACCAGGTTTAGGAGGCATGATCTGCCCTTAACAAAGCCGAACTGGGTAGGGTCCAGTGTTTGGCAGTTCCCAATGTCTCTGTTAATGAGATCCATGATGATACGCTCCATAGATTTGCAGACCAAGCTAGTCAGGCTTATAGGGCGATAGTTCCCGGGGTCCGTTGTGGCTCCACCTTTGTGGAGCAGAATAACCGTTGCTGTGCGCCACTCTATGGGCACATAGCCTGTGGAGAGGCTGAGTTTAAATAGTGTCTTTAGGTGAGGGGTTAGTTCATCTTTGAGCTCGTGTAGGACACATGCTGGGACACCCTCCAGTCCCATTGATGCTGTGTTTTTGGCTTTGGAGAGGTCTGTTTTAACCTGAGTGTCTTTGATGTCAGGGGCACTACATTCTTCTGGTATAGTTATGGGCCCTTTTGGGGATGAGAGGTGGGTGAAGTTTGCACTCAACTTGTCTGCCAGGATGTTGGCTATATCGGTCGGTTCAGTGTATTTTATGCCATTCTGCACTAACTCCGACCAGATCTGAGAATTGCCACTTAGATTCTTGACATAGCTATAGGTTATCTTTGGAGTCCATGCCAATTTTTCTTTCGAAGCTAGCCTTGGATGACTTTATGAGGGATTGTAGTTTCTTGCTGATGCTGATCAGGGATGTCTTCCCTTCTTGGGATTTTACTCTTTTCTGTACTAGTTTCCTCCTTCTATTGTATAGCTTGTTTATGGCACCACCAGACTGGTTTCCTTTTCTTGGAGGAGTGAATCTTGGTTTTGTTTGGGATAACATGATCTATGCATTCTTGTAGGTGCCCGTACAGTGCATCAGTAAAGGATTTTGCAGCTTGGGCAGCATTATCCTTTAGCATGGGGGCTTTGAAACTTCCCACCTCGGTCTTAAGTAATGTGAAATTTGCTTCTGAAAAGTTTTTCACGGTGGTTTCCTTGACCGGGGGTGGTGGCGGAATGTGGATATCTAGAGTGATTAGTTTATGGTCAGATCTAACCAGCGAGGGGTTGACCTCCAGTGTGGAACACCGGTCGCCCATGTTGGTGATGACCAGGTCCAATATGTTGTCACCTCTGGTGGGGGTGTTGACCAGTTGATCCAGGGCATTTGAGTTTATAAATTCAAGTAAATGTTGGGCAAGGGAGTATGTACTTGAGTAGTTCTCCCAGTTAATGTTTGGGTAATTGAAATCACCCAATATCAGGGTGTTTGGTAGGACCTTTATGTTTCCCAGTGTTTCCAGGAATGCGGAGTGGGGGTCCTGGGGCATGGTGGGTGATCTGTAGCAAGCTATAATTTGAATAGCAGTTTTGCACGTTGTTAATTGCACGTGGATGATCTCTGAAGCATCGTGCTGTGCCACTAATCTGGAGGTGTGGATATCCTTGATGAATATGGATACTCCCCCACCTTTTGTATTTCGGTCCGGGTTTTGTGGCCAAAATGTATGGTATGAGTTGTAGCCTGGTAGTGCTGGGTTGTTCTCTGGAGCCTTAAACCAGGTTTCTGTTACTGCACATATATTGACTGTCTCCATACTGAGGAGTGCCTTGAGTGCATGCATTTTGAGGTTTAGACTTCTGGCATTGAGTAGCATTACCCTCAGTTTTTTGTTACTTGTGCTATTTACGGTGGTGGGTTTGTCTTTTGAGCCTTGCCTAAAAAAGGCACTATGGGGGTGGCAAGTGCCTGGGTCAGTATTCGAAAGCCTAAGGGTGACAGGTGCCAGCCGTCTCTAGCAAAGCAGTGTGGCTTGTCGAGCATGCCATCCCAGGCTGACAGACACTGGATCCCCATTTGAGTGACACCAGAAGCTTAGCCAATTGTTGGAATTGATCATTTTTTTCTCTATACCATGGTATCATTCTTGGTGAGGGCAGGATGCTACTCAGGGTCAGGATCATACCGGCCTGGACTACCTGATCAGAGAGCTCCTCCATGTCTCTTTTCATATAGAGATATGGCTCAGGTCATTCACACCAACATGGACAATGACAGAGTTATATTTGTACCTGAGTGACCTGAGTGCTTCTGTTATGTTGCGGATCCTGGCACCCGACAGCCAGCTAACAGTAAGCTTTTCCTTGTTCGGCCTAGTGAGTGGGACGTCAGTGTGCCTGACTATAGAGTCACCTATTACTAGTGTGTTGGGTATGTTATTTTGCCTTAAGGACTGTGATTGCATGGCACACTGGTTTTGTGAAGTATGTGCTTCATGGTTTGTCTTGGGGGGGTGGTGGTTGCTTGGATGTCTGCTTTGGAGGTCTCTGTTGCTTTTGCAGATTTTTATTTAGAGCCTCCGATTATGTTTTTGTGTATTTATGTGTGTTTTTTACCTGTGCTGGTTTCATAGGTCTATGTGAGACTGGTGGTGTGATGCAAGTAATTCCCTTCTCCTCATGACTGCCTGGTCCAGTCTTGGGTTGAGAGAGCTTAGCCTCCAGTTTGGCTGTATAATTGCATCTCTCACATGTATTAGTATTTGGTGGAAGGAGGAGAGGTTTGTCTGTGTACATGAGGCAATTGTAACATTGCCTCAAATGCCCAGATTCACCAGTTGGACCAGAGAGTACACCTGAAACTGCCCTTTGGACATGCCTGGATAGGTACAATGAACTGTTTTACTGACTGGCTGGTAAGGTCGAATAGAGAGCCTTGTCCTTCTCTACACTCTAGGCGGTCTAGTGCTAAGGTTTATTAGTGCTTGCTATGTGTTTAGAGCAAGTGCCGGGATGAGAAGTGAATGGTTTGAGTGCTTAAGTTAAACGTTTGTCTAGTTCCAAGGGAAAAATTGAAGAGTAAACTTTGTGGAGTCAGGAATAGTTATACCCTAGCTAACCGGCGCTGCCCAGCTCGCAAAACCGCAGAAATGCGGGTTTTATAGCAGTGAAATGAAAGAGATAGAAATTAGCCCAAAATGACCAATAAACTACTAATTTCTGGGCTGAAACCACTCCCCCAGGGACAGATAGACTGCTCAAAGTAATCAGGCATTAGTGGTCAGGAATTTATAAACTTTACACAGAAGAGAGCCACTTTACTCCTCAGCAAAAGGGTATTAATCACAGAATGGCACCCTACAATAGACAAACTTCATCATCATCGGGAGGGGTGCTGGCTTCCACTGCAGTATATTAACACTTGGCCACATCACATACACTGGCCTTTGGTTACAGTGCTGAACTGCAACAAGTCTGTGCAGGACAGCTGGCAGGCAATGTGACAAGCCACTGTACTACATCATGGTAGTTAATCCCACCAAGGGTCACTTAGACTGTTGCCAGTATTCAGCACTGACAAGCCTCTAGGCCAATGCTGTATAGCCATTACAGGATTGCTGTTTGTGTGAAACTACACTGTGCCTTAATGTGGAGTTTCTTCTTACCCCACATGACCATGAAGTTGTTATATACAGGTTAGGATGGGTTGCTTTGTAGGTGGGATTTGTTTTGGTGGTGTTTTCTGTATTTGTGATCAGCCAGAACTGTTGTGAGCTTTCATGTGTTGGTCATTCAGAGGGCTGGCACTCCCTCCCAATGACCACTTTGTCCCTTCTTTCAGTCTTAGTGGGGAGAAGAGTTAACTGCTGCAGGAGGGTCTACTTCACAATGTTGAAAGTCGACAAGATCGAAGCTGATATTGTCAGCACCACAACATCAAAAGCACAGAACATCGTGCAGGTAAACTGACATCTCCATAGGGGGAGATTTCCGTTTACCTCAATGTAGTGCGGTCTCGGAGTTGGAATATTTAAGTGGGGGGGTGAGGGGGTGCAGGGGGGGCTTGCCCCCTGCCTACGCTAGTTAGTTTTTATTTTTGTTTGTTTTTTTTTTTTAAACGTTATTCGATGTTTTACTACATCGATCACTAGAGGTCAACATCTAGTGATTCGATGTAGTAAGATTTCGATAACGTGATATAGACGCGCTGCAGGACATAATCCTGCAGGACTGGAGAAGTTTTATGCCCCAACTCCATTTCCTATGTAACTGGACAGTAAACATACTGCTAATGTATGGTGTACAATACTGGTGGTGGATGTCTGATTCCAGTCACCCAGACCAGCTACACTAGTGCACACTGCCTGGATGGACAGATCTATTGCCCTGTCACCAGACTTCTGCTGAGCCTAACTAACTCCCAACAGGTAATTGTCAAGAGCAAGGCCTTGCCATGCCCAGGAGAAAAGCTAACCTTATATGCTAATTCCACTTTTCCCAATATATTTTTCTAAAACCTAGCATCACTTTTAAATTGAGGGTTGCTTAGGCCTCATTCACTGTTTTGTCTGTCTGTGCTATAATGCCGGATTATTTGCAGACCCTTTTCAGCTACAAGAACAAAATTAAAATGTGTGTGTGTGTGTGTGTGTGTGTGTGTGTGTGTGTGTGTGTGTGGGTGTGTGTGTGAGTGTGTGTGCGCACGCACGCCTGCGTGCGCATGTGTATATGTAATATATCTGTCTGTCTGTATAATCACTCACATCTGCATGTGCACGCTCACGTGCACAGAGATATATAGATATGGATAGCTTTAAATTGCATAATTCCATGTGTCATTTGATTACGTTTTTTTTGTTTTTAAATTTTATTTTATTTATATTTGTTCTCTGGGATTGCGCACTGATCAACATTGACCAATTTCTATCTCAGCCCAGATGAAATACAAAATATTTCACAAATAAAAAATACAGAAATGTAAGCAGTAAAAGAGTAATCGAGCAGACTGTAATGTACAGTACATAGATATCAAGCAGACTGTAATATACAGTACACAGATATCAAGCAGACTGTAATGTACAGTACATAGATTAGTTCTAAAGTGGATCAATATTCAGTGAATCTTTAGAGAGCAGAAGAGACTCAGAAAGGAGACAGGTTAGGTGATATAGCCTGTGTTGAAGCATGAGCATATGACTTGGATGAACAAGTGCTTTTAGACTTGAATTCTAAATTTGGAACAAGTGTTGATCTTCTTAATGTCAATTGGGAGAGCTTGCCAAAAGTAAGTGCCTGAGAGCAGAAAGCATGTGCAGTGGTGTGGAGTTTGGTTCTAGGGGTAATGAGAGTTGGTGTGGGTTTTGACTAGTGTTTCAGATTGTATAATGAGGTTTTGTTTTTTATGAAACTTACCAGCAATGGGAGTAAATGTGTGGAGCTGGAGTAGTTTGTAGAGTTAGGATCCTAAAAGTAGGTTAGATCTTTGTTTTATGGGTAGCCATTTGTCTTTTTTCTAGAATGATACACTGATGCTCACAGAAAGATGAGTTTCCAATGAATCAGCAGATGCTGTTAGAAATAGTCTGGAGTGTGAAGTTCCTCTTCTCTAGGAAGAGACAGAGGAACATAAAAAAATCCTGACAAAAGGATGGATGGGGATGTGAAGATATGCAACAATGAGATCCAGAAAGGCTTGGGTAAAAGAAGAGGAAACTGTTTGCAGAGATAACATCCGAAAGGAATTTTGGGAAAGATGTTCAGCTGGGAAAGATCCAGAATTGATTTCCAAGTACCATCCTTTTGTGGGACCAGAAACATCCTGGACTAAAATCCCTTCCCCATCTGGGCAAGAGGCACTGCCTGAATGGTGACCGGAGCCAGAAGAGAATGAAGAACCTCTGGGAAAAGAGAGGGCTGTTCCAGAGGAGGTTGAGGAATGCCTGAAAAAGGAAGAATTTCCAAACCATGAAGTAGTCCTGATGGATAATGGACAGAATCCATGAGTTTGAAGTTATCTGAAGCCAATTTGGAAGAGACAGAGACAGACAGAGGGGCAAGGGAACCTGGCTGTGGACAGGAGGAAGCAAAGTGTGGACAGGAGGAAGCAAAGTGTCAAACAGAACCAGGCTTATCCCGGAAAGGAGGTTTCTGGGAGAGAGGAGTCTGAGTAGACTTAGCAGGAGGCACATGTCTAGAACCCTTCCTGCCCTTGGGAGGAAGGCAAGACTGCCTGTGAACAAAAGTAGAGTTAGAGGAACAATTCATCTCAAACTTGTGACTAGGAGAAACAAAAATATGTTTCAACTCCTGCATAGCTTTACCCTTTTCCTGGAGAGACTTGAAAAGTTCAGCTGCAGCAGATCCAGAAACATTTTTATTATCCAAAGGAGTATCTAAAAGTATGGCCATAATGTCATTGGGCAAAGCCTGAATATGAACCATAGTCAGCCACATTGGAAGAGCATCAGCTGCATCACAGCTACATTTGATTTAGTGGTGGTTAACTTGAGAAGTACAGCTCAGCAGGGAAAGGGCCAAAACCTTTCTCTCAGAGTCAGGAAGGTCAGAAACCACCTTAGAAACCTGAGAATGGAAGGCCAAAACACAACTGGTCATATGAGTCTGGTAGTTGATGGCCCTAAAGGATAAAGTGGCATCAGTGTAAACTTTTTTGCCCAACCTTTCCATGACCCTACTATACTTATCAGAAGGCAACAGCTTGGTAGAGGGAAATAATTTGGACAGTTTATCACAGGAGACTGACAGTACAGAAGGGTCAGCAGAAGGACATTTGTATAGAAATTTACACTTCTTGGGCACTTTATAAAATCTATCTGGCTTCTTAGGTTCAGGGGACTGAGAGTCAGGGGCTATGGAAGCTGCTAAGAAAGTATCCAGAAGGGCAGTCAGAACAGGAGGAACAGCAGATGGCTTAGGAAATTCAGCCTGTAGCAGCTCATAATATTTTTTTTTTAATCTCAGAAATTTGAGAACAATCCCACTTAAAGTAATCCATTATATGGGCAATGGTATCCTCAAAGAAGAGTTCCTCCAGGGGGGACTCTGGACTTTTAGAATTCTCCTCCTCTGAACTGTAGTCCATAGGGGAAGGGATTTCAGAAGAGAAAGCTAAAGATTCTTCACCTGAGTCCAGGTCCTTAGCCAAGGAATCTAATGAATTCCTTGAGCCTTTTAAGTGGAGTGGAAGACCAGGGAGGAGCAGGCACAGAGATCGCTTGAGGAGGCTTCAAGGCCATCAATGCACTAAACAACCCCTAAATGAAATCCTGCCATTCACACTGGGGATCCTTAACAACACAGGCGAGATTCAATGGTCACTGGAATCTCCTCCCAAACTAAGATTTGAGGAACCTACCTCAGTCCTTTTGAAATAATCAGATGAGGTTCCCCCTCATGTCAGGTACAGACATTTGAAAAGTCTCCAAGGACATGCAAGAAGCTGGATCCATGCCGCTGTCCAACAGGCTCATAGTACAGGAATCAGAAGCAACTACCGGATGGTCCTTCAGGCTTTCACCAGCTTCAACAGAGACGTCTGGGGGAGACTGGACAGCAGCTGGATAAAATCTAACTTTTTTAGGCTTTCTTCTTAGCAGACGGATGGCTCTTGGGACAGGAGGATTCTGCCTTGACATTCACAGCCAAAACCTCAGACATTGGTTCTCTAGGTATATGGAGAAGGAGGAGAGACAACTATGTAGGGTCTTAGGCATGAACTCCTGGCAGAAAGAGCACTGTGTATGATCGTGGAAAGCACCCAAAATGAAGCGACACTGGTTGTGATGGTCTTTATAGGGAATCTGCCTCCCACACTGACATTTTTCCTTTCTGGATAACATGAACACAAAACCCACAACAAATAAGAGAAAGAGAAGAAACCCCAGTAGGGCACTTATCTGAAAACACAGCCTGATAACCAGCACAGCAGAAGGGCACTCAGACCAACATACAGCAGTTGCATTCGGACTGGCAGCAAAGAAGCTGTGACTGTGTGTGTCTGTAAGTGACCTGTATGCCCTACACTTTGCTCAGGGATCATACATGTGACGTACTATGCCTATAAGAACTAGAGGCTTGGGTATACTGGGTGGACATTGGACTATCCTTGGCAGGAGATCCCTTAGGTAGAGAATACTGCAACAGTCATATGGAAGGACATCACTATATCTGTGTGTTTCCTGGTGCCTCATGAAGACTACATCACTTCAGAGAAGATAACAAACAGCTTCATAGCACTATCAAAAGACAACAGTATATACACCGTAATTCAGTAATCTCTACAAAGTCCTGTAGAAAGCTGACTTCTTGCATAGTGATCTGGCTACAGCAGGTATTACAAGTGACCATAGTGGTATTAGAAGCACTGACATCTTCCAATAAACTAATCAAGGAGACACTCTCTCTCATACACACACACACACACACACACACACACACACACACACACACACACACACACACACACACACAAAACAAAAGACAGACACAGAAGAAAATACCTTAGATTATGGTGTCACGTTAGGTTCATAGGTAGGTACTAGGCTATTGGCCCAAGGGCCTATGTAAGCCTAGCCAACAAGGTTCCTTGGCTTACGCCACCCAAGAAAGTTATTTTCCTGTACCACTGTTGAGCAGAGACACAGAAGTGATCCCCGGGGTGTATTTCCTATTTCCCATCCACTCATCAAGATTTTTCTTGATGAGTGCTAATGAAGAACTTTGCTTGACATAGATAGGTAGCCTGTTTGAGAGTATGGGAAGTCTCTGGGACAGGAATCTATCCCTCCAGCATGTCCTGTTTATTGTGGTGACAAGGTTTAGGTCCCTAGAGCGTGTAGCTCGGAGGGATTGTGATTTCTTTAGGTGTAGCATGTCCAACAGCTCTGGGTTTGACATAGCTTTATATGTTAGGCAGAGATCACCTCGGAGTAGACGATATGGTACGGAGTAAAGCTGGAGTTTTTTGAGGTGGTCAGTGTAGGGCATTTATTTGAGGCCAGTAATCCTCTTTGTGAGGTACTTCTGTGGCCTTTCCAGCTGCTGCAAATGTCTTGTGAGGTACATTCCAAATGGGGAGTTGTACTCTATAATGGGTCTAATGAGTGTCACGTAGAGGGGAACAATGACCTCTTTTTTTCTGGATGACAACCCTTTTATGCTGAGGTGTGCCATGTAGAAGGACTTTCTGACTACTGTGGTGATGTGACTATCAAAGGAGAGACTACTGTCCACCTGGGTCCCAAAGTCTCTTATCACACATTCAGTGTTAAGTAGATTGCTGCCTATGTAGTAGTTCACGGGTACAGAGTTTTTACCAAAGGGGATGACATTGCACTTTTTGGCATTGAGCTTGAGGCCATGGCTCTGACACCAGGCATCTGTCTCAGTGAGGCCCTTCTGTAGGATGTCCACATCATTTGGGGACTTGACTATGGCTCCTAGTTTGTAGTCATCTGCGAACTTTGTTAGCCAGAGGCCTTCTGTGTTAGCCTGTACTTCAGAGAAATAGATACCAAACAGGAGAGGTCCCAGGACGGAACCCTGTGGTACTCCACTTGTCACTGCTTTGAGGTCAGATTTGGAGTCTGCAACTTTTACAGTGTGGGTTCTGTCAGTGAATCAGTTGGCAACCCATCTTGTGACGTAGGGATTTATACCTAGTTTAGTGAGTTTAGCTATAATTCCAGAATGGGGGATGGTGTCGAAAACCTTGGCGAGGTCAAGATAGTTTGGGTGAACCACCTTACCCATATCTACAGCTTTGGTGACTGCCTCAAAGAAGTCAATCAGGTTCAGGAGGCATTTTACAAACCCGAACTGGGTGGGATCCAGAGTTTGGCAGTTACCAATGTCTTTGTTTATAAGTTCCATGATGATACGTTCCATGGTCTTGCAGACCAGGCTCATCAGGCTAATAGATCGATAGTTCCCGGGATCAGTGGTGGCTCCCCCTTTGTGGAGTGGGATAACTGTTGCTTTGCGCCATTCAATGGGCACAAAGCCTGATGCAAGGCTATTATTGAACATGGTGCTTAAGTGGGGAGCAAGTTTGTTCTGAAGTTCATGTAAAACGCAGCCTGGGATGTTGTTCGGTCCCATGGATGCTGTGTTTTTGGCTTTAGAGAGTGTAGCTTTTACCTGCGTAGTTGTAATTACAGGGACTCTGCATTTTTCCTGTATAGATATGGGCCCTTTAGAGGGTGTAGGGGGGGTAACGTTAGCACTGAACCTATCTGCCAGGATGTTGGCAATATCAGTTGGTTCTGTAATTTTCGTGCCTTTGTGCTGTAGCTCAGAGCAGATCTGGGTGTTGCTATCGAGATTCTTGACATAGCTATAGAATGCTTTGTGGTTGTCCTTGGAATTAGTGGTGATTTTGTTTTCGTAGCTAGCTTTGGAGGATCTTATAAGGGATCTCAGCTTCTTACTGAGGCTGACCAGGGAGCTCCTCCATTCATGGGATTTTATTCTCTTTTGCAACAGTTTCTTCCTTCTGTTCTACAGTTTGTTTATGGCAGAGGACCACCAGATTGGCTTCCTTTTTTTGGAGGATAGCATCTTGGTTCTGTTTGCGATAGCATGATCCATGCACTCGTGTAAGTGCTTATAGAATGCATTTGTGTAGGATTCAGCAGTTGTAACTGTATTGTCCATCTGCATGTTTGTCATGAAGTTCACCACTTTTGTCTTAAGAAGCATGAAGTTGGCTTTGGAGAATTTTTTTTACTGTGGTTTCCTTAATGGGGGGTGGGGGTGGGATGTAGATATCAAAGGTGATTAGCTTATGGTCGGATCAAACCAACGAGGAGTTGACTTCAGGTGTGGAACACCGGTCACTCATGTTGGTAATGACTAGGTCTAGGATATTGTTGCCTCTGGTGGGGGGTGTGGATAAGTTGATCCAGGGCATTGGAGTTTATGAATTCCAGAAAGCATTGAGCTAAGGAGTTGGTACACAAGTAGTTGTCCCAGTTAATGGTGGTGTAGTTGAGGTCACCCATTATTAGGGTGTTTGGTTGAACCCTAATATTTTCCAGTACATCAAGAAAAGAGGAGTGGGAATCCTGGGGCATAGTGGGGGATCTGTAGCAAGCTGCAATTTGGATTGCAGTTTTGCTCAGGGTTAGTTGCACTTGGATAACCTCGGATGCATTATGCTGAGCAACTAGCCTGGAGGTGTGGATATCCTTAATGAATATGGACACACCTCCGCCTTTGGTGTTTCGGTCCAGGTTACATGGTCGAAAAGTGTGGTATGAGTTATAGCCTGGTAGTGCAGGGGTACTCTCTGGAGCCTCGAACCAGGTCTCAGTCACTGCACAGATATCGATGTTCTCCATTTTAAGGAATACCTCGAGTGAGTGCATTTTGAGATTTAGACTTCTAGCATTGAGTAGCATTACCCTCAGTTTTTGCTTGCCTGTTCCTGTTATGGTGGTGAATTTGTTATTTGAACCCTGTCTAAAAAAGGCACTATAGGGGCAACAAGAGCCTTAGCCAGTATCCGGAATCCCAGGGGTGACAGGTGCAGGCCATCTGTGGCAAAGCATCGTGGTCTGTCGACCATGTCATCCCAAGCAGACAGATACTGGATCCCCTAAAAATGACACCAGAAGCTTAGCCAATTGTTGAAGTCAGTCATTTTATCCTTGTACTGCGGTATCATTCTGGGCGATGGCAGAATGCTACTCAGGGCTAGGGTCATACCTGCCTGGGCTACAAGATCGGAGAGCTCTTCCATGTCTCTTTTCATGTAGTCCAGGGAGGTATGTCTCAGGTCATTCACACCAACATGGACAATGACAGAGTCATATTTGTACTTGCTGTGGAGTGACCTGAGTGCGTGGGTTATGTGGCGGATCCTGGCACCCGACAGGCAGCTGACAGTAACCTTCTCCTTGTTTAGCCTGGTGAGTGGGACATCAGTGTGCCTGACTGTAGAGTCACCTATGACTAGTGTGTTGGGTATGTTGTTTTGCCTTATTGGCTGTGTTTAAGTGGCACACTGAGTCTGTGGGCTATGTGTCATTTGGGTTGTGTTTGGGGATGGAGGTTGCTTGCGTTTCTGCTTTGGAGGTCTCTGTTGCTTAGGCAGATTATTATTGAGAGCCTCCGCAAATGTTTTTATGTTACTATGTGTGGATTTTGGTGGTGTAGATTTAGTGAGACTATGTGATGAGTGTGGTGCAAATGTTTACCTTCTCCTCATGACTGTCAAGTTCAGTCTTGGTTGGAGAGAGCTTTACCTCCAGTTTGGCTAGATAAGTGCATCTCTCACAGGTTGTAGTGTTGCGTGTTAGGAGGAGAAGGATGTCTGTGTACATAAGGCAATTTCTACATTGCCTCAAGATGCCCAGATTCATCAGATAGACAGGAGAGAACACTGGGAGCTGACCCTTGAACATGCTTGAATAAAAAAATATTTTCCTCTAGATAAGTGAGGAAATTGAGTACAAGAGCTGTTTTTCTCTAAGCCAGTGAGAAAAGTAAGTACAAAAACTGTTTTCCTCTAGGTAATGAGGAAGATTGAGTGCTATAGTAATTAGTAGCTTATTTAGTGCTTACAAGTTCTGAACAAGTGCTGAGCATGAATAAGCAAATTTAAGTGCTAAAACTAAGAATCTGTATCTGCACTAGACGAGTTACAGGACAGAAACAAGTGCAGATGCAGGCTTTCAAATCAGAGAGCTGAGAGAGATGGAAGATTGCCCAAACGGCCAATAACTACAATTTCTGGGCCAGAACCACTCCTTATGCGGTAGACAGGTTACCTAATGCTTACATGGGAAACTACTAGCCATGAGGTCCAGATGACCGCTAGCCCAACTTCCCAAATGCCACACGGCACTGTTTGGTAAAATGGCTTGCTCAGGTTAACAAAGTAGGCAAATGGGGCAGAGAAAATCAAACCGTGGAATACAAAAAGTAGCTTTTTAATAGCTCATGGCCTTAATCCTCTGGGCTAACTGCAAACAAAGAACAGTGTTTCCACTCCATAGATTCCTTGGTATTATGAATATTCTAAAAATCTCTATAGTAAAAGACTCACTTATGGCCTCCCACATCCCAGGAATGTTACTCAGCATCATTTTATCCAGTCTGGACAGTTCCTCCTTACTTCTCAGACTTATTGCAGTCCATACATGTTGGTGGCAAACATTTCAAGAATCTTTTAAAACCTGACTGCAGCCTAGTCCTTTCCTTCATCACCTTTAAGTGCTGTTTAGGTTTCTTCCCACACTGACATGCAGGCAACTGATTTGACTAAAGTATTTTGAAGACCCTAAGCTGGCATCCTCTTTGCAGTATGGCTTGCAGTTTTTTTTAACCAGCCTATCCCTCATCCTGCTTCCTCATCACTTGCTCCTCCTTATTTTTACCCAACTTGCAGTAACTTCATTTCAGACTAGTTTATCACTTTCCTATAATATGTGCTGAACATCCAGTCCAGTATGTTAGTTAACTTTCTCTTTCTTGTACACAGTTTTGTAACAGCTAAATGGACCAGTACAAAGGGATCCCTTTCAGCCAAGACCCAGACCCCAGGAAGTAAACAAGTACAAAACTGCAACTACAAGGTGTAAAGTAGAGTTGTGAGCAATCTGACAAGCAAATGAACAATTCCGTGAAGTCTACCATTAATGTAAGAAATAGAAGTAAAAGCTGTGTCAGCTAATAAAACACTCAATGGCATGCACCTTAATTATTCACATGCAATCCTCAATGTTAACAAAGATAAAACATATACAAATATTTTGTGTCTTGGACCCAAGACAAGAAAATGCTCTGTTGTCAGATTTTAGTTTATGTTTTGAAAAAGTAAGAAAAAGCACACTTTAAGAAGTACAGAGTACCTGCAAAGGATCGACTTCAGTGACCTTATGACCTAATATAGGACGCGCTGCATCTTATTAAATGATATAGAATGGTCACTGGGAACTAACGTCAGATGGCACGATGCCAGGGCACTTCTATGGGCTAGGCTTATAAAGGCTCTAGGGCCATTAGTTTAGTACACACCTATGAACCTAAGTGCCAAGCCTTCTAGCTGTCTCTGACTAGCATCATGCATTATTTCCAAGGTGGTATTTTATTTATTAATTTAGTCACAATTATAATAAATACACAGATTTGTTTGAACAAACTTTGGCAGACATGAAGTTTTGTAATGATGTGGCTGACAAAATAATCTGGATCTGATGCTTCAGCTGTAAAACAAAGACACCCTTATCCAGGGCCTCTACTGTCTCAGATCTGAGAAATATACAAACCTTACAGCAAACGTTGATTTCTGTCAGGCTACTGCGTCTAATTCTATTAAAGTAAAGGCTAAATTAAAGAGAGAAATCATGTCCAAACAGCCGGATATTCTCAACTAATAACAACCCCTTTGATCCCATAAATAATAGGTTTATGTTCAAGTACCTGAGGACAAGAAACAGCAGACATGGCAAGCTCATATACAACATACCTGACAAGCCATGCACATCCCACATATGACAGCTGATAAAGATAAAGAGCACCTGAACCCAACGCAGAGATCTGGGAATGGACAAAGAACATTCTCTTTTTTTTTATTTTAACTTTACTCTTCTCCCTATAAGGTCTATAGAAGCAACAATACAGGCTGAAATAAATATAGTCTTTCATACTGCCGAGAAACCCATAATAAACTCAGTCAAAGACTCTAGCATGACAAACAAAGACTGATCTAGGTAACAGGCTGTTTTCTACATTCTGACCAAAGGCATAGGTAAAAGACCAAGCCACAGTCATGGTAAGGTGGGAAGCCCAATTAAAGCCTGATGACCTTTAAGTGTGATCTTGGAACTGTAAAAGTTTAAGTGCAAATAAGGAGAATATGCACTAAGTCCAAGACTGTGGTTACCACTGAGCATTCCGCATTCCTCTTCTGAATCTTGTAGTGTATGTATGTGACAGTAGTGCAAGGTCCCTGCATCTCCAGTTTACATGTACTAAGCTTCCATCAGGACCAAGAAATATGTCCCTATGTTCTTTACACGCATACATATTTCACAACCTTGTTGGGGTAAAAGACAATTCATATAATCCTTCTATGCCGAAAATTAATTTTTTTAGTAATCTTTTTACTGACTTTAAAGTTAACAACACACCATTTATAACCATCAACAAAGATATATCAGTTGAAAACAAAGGGCTATATAGAAATTAAACAACAAACACCTATACAAATTAACTACATACAAAATCCTAGTCTGCACAGCAATAAAACAAAATAATTTGTTTAACTCACAGCAATTAAGATGGAAACAGTACTGGATAAAAGAACTTCTATAAATAAGCATCTGAAATTGCCAAAAGTAAATAAATAATATTGCTTAAGTACAGAATAATAAATGTGAAGCTATACATGATCAGTTGGTAGAGAAATTTCCATGACTGTTCCAAACTGCTAAACTATATTGGAAATGGCAATATAATCTACACTTTTTTAAGTACTTAAGCATGCTAACAAAAATATTCTTAACTATTGCAGTTTTTAAGGAGACCCATTCAGTTCTGATGTAAAATTTTACCAATAATGTTGCCATTTAACAAAGCATACTTATCTTTACCAACAAAAGGGCTTAACTACCCTGTCACTTGAGAAAATCCCGATGTTTCCTATTAAAAGGATATGACCAGAAGACTAAAGTTCAGGGCAAACGGCCCTCATGAAGACTAATGACATCACAAATTATCTATAATACTGGACAAAAGAGAAATAACTAATTTCTTATATGATGCTTTATACTGATGTTCAGGGAAGCAGGAGATTTACTTAAGTTTATATTCAGATAAGGTAGCAGCTAACAGATTACAAAAAGTGGAGACAGAGATGGGGACTCTAAGTCGTGCATGACAAGATTTGGTGTTTGGTTTGGTTCTCATTGGTACCTAGCTGACAGACACAGCTAAGGTGTTGGACAGGCAAAGGAAAGATTTTGCTGATAGCACTAGGGGTAAATCAGTAATAAAGAAATATGAGGGAGAAGGACAATTACAAAAGGAACTAAAAGTTTAATAAGCTGCTCATACAAACAAAATGTGATTCAAAATGGAGAACTATCATGGTAATATGCGTTTACAACAAGAATCCTGATGGGAAGCCTTGCACATAAAATGGGATGTGATGGTGATCACAGAAAGTAACAGAAATCCCCAAATTAAATGCAGGAGTGAATGACCAAGGTTAATTAGTTTGAAGAAAACTACCTAAAAATAAAAGGGGTAAAAGAAGTAATGGACTCTTAAAATTCTGAAGATGACAACTGGAAGATGAAATGGAATGCAGATCAGGAAACATAGGGGCAGGGAGCAGGGGAATAAACTCATACATTATGAGAATTTAGAACTTAAATACAGATGCTCTCTTTTACTGAGAAAGTGTTAAATGTGTGGCATGCTCTACATCAGGACTTGGAGTGCCTCTCAAATGTGGGCTACAGGAAAAAGACAGGATGTGTTACAAGGCAAAGTGAATGGAAAAATAAACAATTCTACAGTTATGATGGGGAGGCAAATGGGCTGGGAGTAGAGCCACCAGTAATAATGTTAGATGAACTACTTCTTTTCATCAGCTTGACTTATTCCATGTTTTTCCACCCACTGCTACAGGACCATAAACCACCAACATCATTCTTTGCAGAGGAGGTATCATCCTTTTAATGCTAGATGATTGTCTCATTATTGATCTCACAGGACTGTAGCATGCATATTCATGCCTCAGATGAGACTTGAATCCAGGTGTTTCCTTGCAATGAAGTTATGCTACTAGATGTTGAATTAGCTGAGACTTGTATTTCCTTAAGTCTGCTAGCTACACAAATAACAGCTTATTAGTCACACAAGACTGTGGCATGAAGATGAAACTAATGCAAAAATGTCTAGAAAGAAGCAACTGCTTCAGCAAAACTTGAACCCTGGTCCTTTGGAGTAACAGCCCTGGGCATTTTGCCTCCTTAATCAGTCACCAGTATTCAACGCAGATATGCAATCCTTACAAGGAAGGGACGACGACAGCAACTAAAAAGAACCCTTATTTTGAGTTGTGACAGGTGAAAGCAACAGGTTTTAATATGACTAATCCAGTATGCAACAACTTTACAAGAAATACATATCCGGAGTTGTCAGTTTGTTATGTGTACGAATATTAAAAGTTTTAATTAAAATGAGTCCCTACAGCTGCTGGCAAAGCATGCTCAATAACACTGTCATGAAGCATGGAACCAGTACTGACTTTTTATTTTAAACAGACTACTGAACTTACACCCCCCCCCCCCCCACAACTGAAATCATGAGCATGTCGTTCAACTAAGAGCTGCTATTTAGCAGGAAAGTCCCACTGGTATTAAACCCATGCAAACTGTGGCATGGTCAGCAGAAATGGATTGCAATAGCGTGGGTTAGCAAAATTTTATATATATGCAGCCACACATTCTAAACATTTTATTCAGTTCCAGTTCAGTTTAATAAAGATACTACAGTAAAAAATAAACAATATAGCTTCTACAGAAAAGGGAAATGTTCATCTGAATTGCAAATAAATACAGAAACATAAAAAATACTCAACCTCTTTTTTTGAGGAAATATCCTGGGATGAGCCTTGGTACAGAATTACCACTGCGTCAACAGATATATGTTCATCTGCATCACTCAGTTGTAGTTAATCTAAGAAATCTGTGCTTCATTAGCAGATCATTGTAAAATGAATACAGAGAAATCACTGTCTGAAGAAAGACACTGTCATGCATAACAAGTATTTTTTTTATGCAAGCTAGACCCTATGCACACCTTTATACCGATCCAGCAGAGCTTGTAACTAAGACTCTACTAGCTTGCTGATAAGGTAGGATTTGTGTGCTTCTGTTAGTAGGGAGCTCCCACACAATAAGTGTAGTCTGAAGTAATTCACTGGATGCAGTTTGGTGTATTCTGCAAGGTTCTTGCTCCCTTCACCATACCTGTCAGGTGTCCATGATTTTGCCTCGTATTTTGCCTTGACCCTTGTAAAATTGTTGATGATGCAAAAGTTGTTGTTCTACTGACCTTTAAAGCAAATTACAGTAATGTTTAAACCTGTCCTTGATTTTGGGCCTATGTCCCACATCATTTTTGGCTTGGCTCAGTATTCTTGTGCAAAGAAATTAAGAGGTATGCCTTTCACCTATTTTCTAATTTAAATTACATTTTAAACAACAGCTATATCATATTATATTGAAGTACAGAGCATAAATAATACCAGTTTCTACTCACTTACTGACATATTTAACATGCCAGTAAAGAAAAAAAATGCACGGCATTAAAGTTATTGGCTTCCATTTTGCTCCTTTACTAATAATAAGGCAAGAGTGATGGGTGCAGCATAGTTAATTGTCTATATATACACTGTAATATGAATAAGCCCCCTATGACATCAGCAGCAGCACCCTGTTTGCATGACAATGACATCATAACTCACTGACCTGACAGGCAATAAGTGGTTCTTCCAAAGCATTACTTATGGTAGCACTGATGACAAGCACCTCACATGTCAAATGGTATGTAGAGTATAACACATTGGATAATGGCTACATCTTCATTAATAACAATAAGACTGGCAACTGACTGGCTCTTCTGTGGCACATACAACTTAAAAATTAGGATCATGATGTAATGCTTCTCACAGCACATCACAGACATATGGCCATTTTATTGGCATTCAAAGCTAGTCTTTATTTTTAACATTTTACTCCTTTTATTACTCCTCTGTACCTGCTGGCTATCAGTACCTCCAGTCACCACACCTGTCCAAGAGTGCAGTCACAGTGAGAACTTCACTCAGGTAGCCATCACAGCAGTTATATATTAATTTATATTGCCCTTCACAGACACACAGACACACACACACACACACACACACACACACACACACACACACACACACACACACACACACACACACACACACACACACACACACACACACACACACACACACACACACACATCCAGTAGCACTTTATGGATGAACATCCAATTAGCAAAGCTCAGGTCTGTCACTCACTTCTGCAAGTGATGTAAGCTTACATACAGCCCTGACCCTCCCCCCATTAAGTCCTCATTTCTCCACCAGGGATCACAAATGATAATTCCAACCCTTTGATACATATTCCTCCTCTGCCTCCCAATGAAAGGTCAATGGACAATGCCCAGTCATTCTCTTCCATCTCCATCTGACTTCTCCATTGCTCAGGTCACTGTTTGATTCTGGGTTGTCTGATTCATAGTCAAGTATTTCTCACTCTATGCCACAGCACCATTACTTTTTATAATATGTGAGGAGCAGGACTTTAGAAGGGACATAGTCTTCTTCTTTTAACTGTCAGTTGTTAGGCAGTATTAACTATGAAAGTTTAGTTAAGTCATAATAAGAAATAAGTTGCTTAATAAGGATAAAACTGCTGCTGACTTTCATGTGGTTGCTCACATCTCCATAGACAGAAAAACAGGAACATACATTTACGATACACACATGACCTCAGTGGCAAAACACAAGGTGATCATGTGAATAAGAGGGAAACCACAAAAAGGCTACCACCTCTTCTGTCATCCTTATAACTCAAACATTCCTTTTTTATAGTATATGATGGTAGCTCAATATTCTGTAAATTGATGCCCTTTGTATTTAAGTTTATAGTCATTCATTCATTTGATTCACTGTGTTTATTAAAAAGTTAGACATTATGTCTCTCTATACATTTGTATTTTTAGGTGACTGTTATTAAGACTTTGTTTCCCCTTTTTTCTGTATCATGTTTGCACCTTGACCATCAAGCTTCTCCTCGATCAAACACTAAACTGTCCAGGGGGCCCATTATCCAGAGAGTCATGAGGGTGCTCTGTTCTATCACTGGCATACTAACAGTGACAACATTTTACTTTCTTCCAGCTCCTAGTGGTGAACTGAGCACTTGCCTTCTTGCAAGGGCTGCCTATGTCTCTATGTCTGCAGGTGTGCACTTCTACATGTGCTGACAATCACTACCAAAACACCAGCTTAGGCAGCCATGCCTACTTCTTCCCAGCAGCAGCTGCCCACATCATGATAGGCCTGTGCTCTGCAGTAGAGGCCTTCTCATTAGTGCAGTGGTGCAAGCCAAACAGGAAGCACCATCCCTTTCATCACTTTACAATAGGTTTGCCCATTTTTTATCCCTGTCTGCACCGTCAAATGCCTATGATACTGCTTGAACTCATGTTAAATGAGTTAGTTAGGGCTTTATCCTTCTGTACCACAGGTGCCACCTTATGGCTTTGTTTCTTTAACACTCTTTTTTTTTTACTGTTTCAAGAATTACATTTTAATATTGGATGTCATTATACCATGTTTCCACTGACATTCTAAGATTTCCACATTGAGTTTCCATTACTGGGTGATATTCTCTGCTTCATTTGCTCATGAGCAGTTTTTGGATGGCAAACTCTGAGAATGTCTTTGATTATTTAAATAACATACAAACTAAATGGTGGATTCATAAAACAGGTAGAAAAGCATGGTAATTTACACTGTGAAGTTTTACTATGTAAGTAAGTAAGCAATGCAGAATGAAGACAATGCAAGGAGCCTTCATGATTTTTTAATCATTTTCTCCTTATGCCTGTCATACCTCTAAACAGTCCAGATTTTCGCTGAATGTCCAGATTTTTGCCTCGTATTTTTGGTCTATTCCTCATAAAATCTGTGGTTTTCTTGCAAATCACTGGGATGATCTGAAGATTGAAGTCACTAAATGACATACATTTGAGTTTCAGACTTCAGTTCCTTCAGAAAATGTATGTTAACACAAACCCTGTTAGTTTAGCAACTTTATAAGGTTACAAGAGCAATATTTAAAATCTGGCCCTATTTTTGGGCCTTTGTACCACCCTTTTTTCAGACTTTGCCCAGATTTGTTGCACTAAGAGACTGAGCGGTATGAATTGCCTGTCAACTATCAGCCCTACCATAATCAAGTGGCCCCATCTTACTATGGCAGGGCAATCAACAATCATTGCAGATAATCATTCAATCAACCATCTGGGAGGGTTTTTTTTGGCTCTACCCTCTCCTCTTGGTGGTCCCATTTATACTTACAGATGTGAGGATATGTTTGTATAGATTCTCAAGCATGTTCCATGAAGTGGGGACCAAACATACACCCTGACTACTGCAGTCAGCTGCCTTTCATTTGATAAGATATTGCAGTGCAGTGCAGTTTATGCACAGTTTTGACATGCTATCTTAACCTGTCTCTTAACTGGTAAGCCACTGTTGAAACAATCTCACACTGAGTAAACGTAACACTACAGCATGGCTCCAACATTAGCTCAATGAATAGCCAGCTCTTTCAAAGTGTACTGCAAGTAAAGAAAAAGTACATTCTAAGTTTAATATTGCCTGTACATGTAAAAGGCATCACTAGCCTACTACGTACATGACTACTGCACAAGAAAGGATCAGAACACTGAAAATCTTCATATAAATCTATCAGCTGCATGTCTGTCCAGGTTTCTGAATCACTCCTGTTACATGCTGAAGTTTTCTGAGCATAAATAGGCTTAAACATAGTATAAGATGCCACCAGAGGTAACCTTTCACGAGTAGCTAAAAATGTACTGATTTAGGCCAGCCTTTTCATGATGTCCAGTATAGAATCTAGTTTATATTACAGTGCATTGGGTTATTTGTCTGTTTCTGATTTAATGTTAAGTCCCACAGGGCTTATGAAAGTTGCATTAAAGTAAATTTACACTTGAGTACTTAGTAACCCCACCTTTTCTACATCATGTTCCACCAACATGGACTTGGCTTGTACTTAGTCACAACTATTCTTTGCAGGTAAACATATGTTGTTCTGAGTCTGTCACTAAGATTTAGTTGGGATTGTGTTACTTTACTGCTTTGTCTTTGTTAGCACAAGAGTATATTGTTTGGCATATAACAAAGCACTATAACAAAAAATATCTAGATTCTAGAAGGTTGTATTTATTTCAATTATATACAGTAAAATGACACCCCTTATCATGTACTAGCATATCAGCACCACTTTTATCCCTATTAAACTAAGTATTATTTCTTATATCTAGCAAAACCTCCACATATCATTCAATTATATATATATTATAGTTTCTGACTTCAGCTACACATTTCCCTTAAATAAAGACAAATCAGAGAAGACAGACACATTTGACATAAAATATGTGTAAAAGGTTAAACTAGCTTCTTTTATGTTATGTTTAACTGAAGACTTAAGTCACCCTGACACAGAATAAAACATCTTAATGAATTTCTAGAATTATAAATCCAGAAAATGCTTGCATCCATATGTTTGTAAAGCTACAGGAAAGATTTAGCTTACGTCCATATCATCAAGAGGCAAACATCTGTGGATTCACTCTCAAAAGAGGGCAAAGTTTATTGGTCATGCAACCGGACCATAAACAAGTATGTGCCCATTCTACCCTCAGTGTTACCTGTATTGTCAATTTATATGGTTTGGATTGTTTCTGCAGGAAGTGCATTGATCTTGTCATACAAGGCTTAAAATCAGCAAAAGAGACCTCAGCATGAGCAATAATCCTGTTAAACAGTAATGCCTGAAAAGGTGAAAAAAACAATCAAACTCAGGGAGTATATTGTCTGACTGTAAAGGTAGGCCCCTGCTACGCGAAGGTTACTTTCCAAGTTTTAGTGTACAGTCACTCATTGCCCATTACAGCAAACAGTACAATCTCTGCAAGTTGCAGAATTTTATCTGCTGTTCATATAACACAAACACACACGCCCACTGTGGGCTACAGTCAGTGCAAAGGCCAGCCCAGCCAAGTTTCTCTTGCAGCAGAATACCTGCTGCTTGTCCTTTTCTTCTCGTTCTGCACTGAAATATAAGCTTTCTGATCTGTTTTTTTTCTTTTGTGTTCGTCACGCAAACTATTGTAGAAATGCCAATCTTCTGCAAAGCAACAAGCTGCGCTGTGAAAACATTTCTGTTTCACCCTCTGCTCCAGCATTTAAACATTTATAAACCTCAAGTTTTGTGCTCCAAGCTTACCTTTATCTGAGTGAGACATTCCGATGCTCCTTCTGAGGAGACAGGAGTGTTTTATTTAATCTGGGCTAGGATTCCACAGAGAATGTCCCTTGTTTCTCCTGTTTTATCTCTGCCTCTGGCTTACAAAACCACAGAAAGCTGGAAAGCTGTTCTCCACATGGAAATGCACTGCCCCACTCCTCCCACTTGCTACAGTAACAACTTTATGCTTGAATGATAACATTACCTCAGTGGCAAGGTCCCAGCTGTTACAGAAAAAAGGGCAGCAGAAAGAAAAGCAACAACAGTATTCCATGATAAAGGTGTCATTTATTTATTTATGTCTTTGTTTTGTTTGTTTACTGGGGTAGCACACTGATCACAATAGACCATTTGCAGGCACAGCCCGGGTTCATTTAGCTGGAACTCTGTACTGCAAGTATTTTAAAGTTTTACTCACCAAGGACAACACCTATCTTTCTGCTGTGACAAGTGTGTAATGTGACAGTTAACAAGCATGCAATAATAAAGACAAAATGCAGAACCCAACAGACAGAAAGTTAAAGGGACGCAATTTGGTCTGCTTTTTCTGGTTTTGCTGAGGGAGGGCTGACTTGAGATAATGTTAGGAATATTTTACCTCAGAGGTATCTGCCTACCAATGTATGAAAGCAACAGCATCCTAAAGATGTTATAGGTCAAAAACAGCAAGAGAATATGACTATGCTGACTCACAGGGACAGGGTGTGATCCTACTTGTGACACTGCCAACCTGGGTTTGACTAGCAACCTAGGTAATGGAAGGCTGGAAGGATAAAGCAGCCTCCACAAAAGTGGGTGTGTGTTTCACGGGGACATAAGGATTTTTGTTAATTGGAGTTCCCTCATACAGGCTGCAAGTCTGTACAAGGCACCTGACATTATGAAGAGCTACAGTGGACATAATATACTGTGGAATCATGTCACTGCTTTCAGCACACAAATGTGACTGCATGTCTTGTATAAGGTGATGAGAGAGGCATATGATGCAGACTTTAAAAAAAAATATGTGTGCGGCTGCCACGCATGTTAGAAGTGAAACTTATGTAATAAAGTGCGAACATGAATACACACACACACACACACACACACACACACACACACACACACACACACACACACACACACACACACACAGTTTTCCAAGTAAGTACATTTTCGCACTTCATTACAGAAGTTTCACTTCTAATGCACATGGCGGCCATGCACATTTTTTCTACTCAGAATGAGGATTTTTAGTATTTGAGGATTTTTTAATATTTTACAGGAATTAGGTCAGCTGTAGCTCAACCTGATTTACTTAGGCCATTTGAAGATCAGAGTGTATTGTCAGGTTTAAGACCTACTCATACTGAAATAGAGGAGAATTAAGTGAAAAACAAATTATTTGTATAGCTATGTCTACGTCTTCATGTCTATAACTGTGTGTGTGGGATTGCTTGTTCACTCTCACTCTTCACTGTGTGTGTGTGTGTGTGTGTGTGTGTGTGTGTGTGTGTGTGTGTGTGTGTGTGTGTGTTTGAAAAGCTGAAGAAGATATATAGAGGTCAAACTCCACCGTTAACGGCAGAGTTTGACTTATGTACTTCTGTTTCACTTTTCTGTTATACTCCGAGCTCTCACACAATTCAATAAGAAGTTTCACTTCAAAAAAAAAAAAGAGCTTTCACAATTTGATGACCTCCTGTGCCTGGTGTTAAAATCCTCCAAAAGGATATTTATGAAGATATGAATGGGCAACGGCTAGGGTATCATCAATGCAAATATTATTGAGAGGGTTGGAAAGTTAGGCATGAAAGACACAAAGATACTGTAATGGGAAAGGAAAAACTGTCATGCTTGGGACCTTGGATCACCAGCAGATCCATTAAGTAAACTAAATGAGCCAACTTAGATTCTGTACTATAATGTGGTGAAGAAAAACACTAGTGTGCACTGGATATTCACCTTCCACATGACTGGATTGCTGACACTGTAGTGCAGTATGGGGGGGGCTGATGCTCTCCTGAGTGTGTCATCCCTCGTGTGAGACATTAAACTCAGGTCCTATCTGCTCCAGTTGGTGGTAACTCAGGTAGATGTAAAAGATCCCATGGTATCTACCGAAAAGAGTACAGAAGTTTGCAGGGTCGTAAGTTAGCACTAAGCTATATGCCCTAGTTGGCCATTTTAAGTGTAGCCAAATTTTCTATCCCAAAGGTAAGAATCAAACCTTGTGCCTTGTGTCTGTGAGGTATGTGATGATAGGAAGTACTACCAGCCATGCCAAGAGAAATGGACAGGGGATGTGTAACCTATGCCAGCACAGCTACCTGGAATTCTGTAAAGAATTATATGTTATTTGTGTATCAAACTGATTTGTATAGATGCTTGTGTTTAAAAATGTACTTGTAAAGTTGCATGTGTTAAAATGTATCAACAGTGTACCCAGCTGAAAAGAAAAGAAATATACATGTATTATTGTACCTGAATTAAATGTATACATTTTGACAGAGGATACTGGAAGAGAACAGGTTAATCTCAAACTTCAAAAATAGCAAAGAAATTAAATACTGTACCTAGGCCGTAAAGATGTTATCCCACAGTTTTGAAGGGGACCAGAGAAACAACATCTATGCTAGAGAATAGTTTGTAGCTCCTGTAAGAAGAAAGGAACTGGAGGCCAAAAATTTGGGATTAGAATCAGCAGACAGACTGTGACATTTGGAGCATGAAGGAAATGAGAAACTGCAGCATTTGGAAGCTGAAGAAAATGAGAAGCAGTGTCAACATGAGAGTGAGATGCTGACTCTTTGGCAGGATCATGGAGGTAATGGAGAATGGAATAACCAAACCCTAGAAGCAATAAAGGTCAATATGTAAACAGTAAAATGTTGACCAATGGCTCTGGGTATGGTTCCTAACCCCCTTACTCCATGGTAAATCTGTAACTGCTCTTTCTAAATTGTCTGATATTGACTGTTTAAACTATGAAAAACTCAAATGTTGTTTACTTGAATACTTTAAGTTAACACCTGAAGCTTACAGAAAAAAAAATTTGAGCACAGACACAAGGATGATGAAAGTGTGTGCAGTTATACTGCTGAGTTAAGCACTTATTTTCATAAGTGGGTGAGTGGGTGTCAGGTCACCACTTTTGAAGGGCTGGCAGACCTTTTGATGAGGGAACAAGCCCTTAGCACTTTGTCTGAAGATGAGAATATGATTGGCAGACTGAGAATGCAACTCTGCAGAAGAGTAGGGGAAGAAAGGGGATCTCTACTTAGCAAGTAGGGTATCACTGCACGGGAAAGAGATACCCAGTGCTGCACATGGATATAAGGAAACCCATGGTGGGCAGTCTAAATCACCCCAACAGAGTCCACTAGTAACAGAGGAAGCCACTAGTTCAGGTACACAACCAGGATCAAGGGTTAAATGTTTTAAATAGAACCAGTGGGGCCATGTATCATATAGATGTCCATGGAGGCAAAGTGGGGAACAAAAGGTGGGGGAGCCAGCAAGTGAAAATAACAGTATGGCAGTGGTAAGTTGTCTGGAGACAACAGGGGTACCAAATTATCACAAGAGTTTATATCCAATCTTAGTGAATGGAAAACAGGCCACTGCTAAGAGAGCCACAGCCTGTGACATAACCATTGTGAAGCCTGCAGTGGTTAAAGAGGAGCAGTACTTGCTTGGGCAGTCCACTCCAGTCAGAGCTTTAGGAGGGACTCCATTCCAAATGCCTTAGGCCAGGGTTCACCTTGATTGGGAGGGTGGAAAAGGAAGCAAGCAAGCAAGTGTGTTTGAAGATATCCCTGCAGATATCCTGACAGGGAATGATTTTGATAATGCAGTACCTTGTGTGCATGCAGTTGCACACAGTCAGGCCTGGAGACAGGCATGTGGGTCTGGTAGCCTGGGGGAGACCCAGACAGACACCACACCTGAATCCAAGACTGCTGGTGTGGCTCATTCAGGGAGGAAGTTACCCTGAAGCAGTGAGCCTGAAGGTGAGCCACAGCTGCTGGTAGGTACTGATGCTCCCTTGGACAGAGCGCAGAGTGACTACAAGGGCAGAGGTGAGTGGTAGTACGCAGACTGACAGTGAGGCACCACTGTCAGAAGATACCAAACTTTCTGTGGAAGGGGTGCTGGGAAGAGTCCCAAAAGCAGAGCTGAGACAGGCTCAGCTCTCAGACCCTACATTGCAAGGCTTGTAGGAGGTAGATAAGGAGGCACTTGATTTTCAAGGAATGGGGAGAATCTGTATACTGTAAAAAAGAGTTGCTGTATAGAGACTGGACCCCTAAGGGAGGACTAGAGGGTGAGGTGATACAGCAGTTGGTAGTGCCTACAGCCTATTGGCTGTCAGTTCTAGCCATACTCCATGACATTTCTTTTACAGGTCATATGGGCATAAAGCATACCAACAGACATATTATGCAGAACTTTTATTGGCCTGGGATTGCAATGGATGTAACAGGGTACTGCAGGACCTGTGAGCAGTGCGAAAAAGTAGGCAAGGCAGGAGACAAGGTCAAGGCTCCTTTGATGCTTTGGTGTGATTGAGGAGCCATTTCAGAGGGTAGCTATGGGTAATGTAGGGCCTCTGAGTACTCCAAGTTCCACAGGGAAAAAGTACATCCTAGTAGTAGTTGAATACGCTACTAGATACCCTGAGGTGGTGGCTCTGTCCTTCATCGAGGCCGAGAAGGTGGCAAATGCTTTGCTAGAGATTTTCCACAGGGTAGGTATCCCAAGAGAAATACTCACTGACAGAGGTGCCAATTTCATGTCAGATATGCTGGCTTGTCTATGGAAGCACTGTGGGGTGAAACACCTAATGACCAACCCCTACCATCCCTAGACTAATGGTCTTGTGGAGAGGATAAACGCAACACTAAAGATCATGCTATGGGGATTTTCAGATCAGTTAGAGAGTGGGATAAATATTTGCTCCTTCTGCTGTTTGCAAAAGGAGAGGTACCACAGGAATCCACAGGTTTTTCACCCTCTGAGATTTGATTTTTGATGAGTGGGAGGGTGAGTGTGAATCCAACAAAGAGTTTGTTGTGGCATATGTCCTAAACCTCAGGACAAGGCTCATGGAGCTCATGGGCTTGGCCCAGGAGAACATGGCAGGAGCCCAACAGCAAAAGGTCTGGTATGACAGGAATGCTCGAGCCAGAGAGTATTCTGTGGGGCAACAGGTTACAGTTCTCATTCCTGTTAGACACAATAAGCTGCAGGCATTGGAAGGGACCTTTCAAGGTAGTAAGGAAGGTCAGCAATGTTAACTACATGGTAGAAGTGCTAAGCAGGAGGCAGGGGCACAAATTGTACCATGTTAACATGATTAAACCTTACCATGATAGGAAAGCCCTGTTGCTAAGTATTTGCAGTAGGAGGCAGGAGGAGTCTGAAGGGGATCTATGACTACATCTAGCCATCCAGCAAAATGCCAAGTTACTAAGGTGGAGCCTAGGGTTGCAGGCATATGATATGACAGTGCAGCACTGTAGTGGGATCGAAAATGCCAATGCAGATGGGATCTCAAGACAGGGTATAGGGTAATGCATTCCCAGATAGGTTCATTCCTCTCAACTAATGTTTCTCAAGGGACACTTGAAAAACTAGCTTGAGTCTTCAAAGGGGGAGGAGAGATATTATGATTGGAGGTACTGACTACCAACCATGCCTGGAGAAGTGGGTCAGTGGATGTGTAACATATGCCAGCACAGCTAGATGGAATTCTGTAAAAATGTATATGTCATTTGTGTATCAAAATAATTTGTACAGATGTGTTTAAAAATGTATTTGTAAAGTTGATTGTGTTAAAATGTATCAACAGTGTGCACTGCTGGAATGAAAATAAATGTACAAGCATTATTGTAACTGAATTAAATGTATATGCTTTGACAGTGGATACTGGAAGAGAACAGGTTAATCCCATACTTGAAAAATAGCAAAGAAATGAAATACTGGGCCTAGGCTATAAAGATGTTATCCCGCAATTTTGAATGGAACCAGAGATGCAACATCTGTGGTAGAGAATAGTTTGTAGCTCCTATAGGAAGAAGGGAAGTGTGTTATGGTTTTACGGCTTCCAGCAGCTGCACCAGATCTGAACAATGTTCTTGTGTGTGTTACTAACATGTAGTTGCTAAAATCCTGGCAGCTTCTGGTGATGGGGGAATAGTGCAGGAAAGAGAGTCAGATGACCAGATTTGTGTGATGTCATTCTGTAAGCCAGAAGTCATATTTAGATATTAGAAGGAGATTGCTCTCAGCATTCTGTATTCTGTCTTGGATCTGACAAGGAATACTCACCCACTCCATATTGTCTTGCACTAGTAAGTGACGGGGACAGTAATTCTCTAAATCAGTTAGGAAAATACAGTGAGAATAGTTAAGCATTATTTTTATGTAATTGTGTGACTCTTTCCAGTTGTGTTATTTTCAATATTTCCTGTGACTAAAACTCTGGTGTTTACTGTAAATAGATATTTAGTATTTTCATGTTCTTTTTTATTTATTATTAAATATATTTAAACCTCTCATTGTGATTGGTCCATCTAGAAAAATATTTAAGCTTTGAGAGTCTTTGCATATATTTGTTTGGTGATAACTCTGGCCACCTGAAAGCCTTGCTGTTTGTTCAATATTACCGTGTGTATTAATATTAACTTCACTCAGTATAATTGGATATCCTTTTAAGAGCCTTATAGTAACTAACTGTTGGCAGTGAACCTACCTTATAGTCTGGACAGAAGGTGACATATCTAGTAAATCTTTGACACCATTTTCACGGTGTGTGTGTGTGTGTGTGTGTGTGTGTGTGTGTGTGTGTGTGAAATTAAATCTCAAAGAGTGTGTTTGTCAGCTACCTGCAGCAGGGATACAAAGCACTGGTTTCACAGACAGGGTGCTGGAGGACTTGGCTTTGACACTCGGCTGAGGACTTAACTCTGTGGATGTGCCAGTGGGGAGCCTTATTGGGGACCTGGAGAGAGACAGACAGAGACACCTAGACCCCAGGCTGAGTGTGTGCCCTGCGTGCTTTTAAGGGAAATTGTGCTTTATGCAGAGAGGTCTGCATCTGGAAATAGTGAGTGTATCCATTTGTATTCCAAGTGAACATCCCTCTCCAGTATCAGTGGTGAGGATTCAAGCTCCTTGACTACTGGCCCAGAGTGGGGACTTCACAAGGTAAACACTTTAACATTTATGCTAGCCCCCAATATTTTTCCTGATATCCTGGCCAAATCTCCCCTAGTAATGAAATACCATTTCTGGTCTCCCCTGAAATCAGGCCATTAACCTACTGGAAATAATCTGGCCAGCAAAAAATAAATAAAATACTGCTATAAAGAACAACTGGAAATCTATGCAATTTGTGATGTACACATCATTATGAGGGAGCATATATTATTATTTTGTACCATCAGTGACTCAGTAGGAAGCATGATCAGAAAGCTGTGGTTTTCACCTCCCCCCACCAACTTCAGTACATGTTCCTGTGCATACCCTATAGCACAAGTGGCTGATGCAATCCTGAAATGCTATCCCTTCAGATGACACATGAAAGTAAATACTCATCTTCTGGTTCATCTGGTACTTAAGGTGATATTAATCTGGTACTTTAGGTGATATTACTAAGGGTAATGCTGCTCAATGCCAGAAGTCTAAATCTCAAAATGCACGCACTCGAGGCCCTTCTCAGTATGGAGAACATCGATGTCTGTGCTGTGACAGAAACCTGGTTCAAGGCTCCTGAGAGCACCCCGGCGCTATCAGGTTTTACCTCATATCATGCGTTCCGGCCCCAAAATCTGGACAATACCAAGAAAGGAGGGGGGGTATCCATATTCATCAAGGACACCCACACCTCAAGACTGGTGGCAACGCACGATGCATCGGAGACCATCCAGGTGCAATTAACCATAGGCAAGACTGCTCTGCAAATTGTAGCATGTTACAGGCCACCCTCACAAACTCAGGAACCTCACATGGCCTTCCTGAAAACACTAGAGGGATAAATGTATCACCAAACACCATCATACTAGGTGACTTCAATTACCCTAATATAGACTGGGAACACTACTCAAGCCCAAACACCCTAGCCCAAAAGTTCCTGGAATTCATAAACTCAAATGCCATGGAACAACTAGTCACCATCCCCACAAGAGGAGATAACATACTTGATCTCATCATCACGAACATGGGAGCACAATGTTCAACACCGGAGGTGTACCCCTCACTGGTGAGATCAGACCACAAACTAATCTCGCTGGAGGTCCTCATCCCACCCCACCTGAAATAAAAAGACCACAGTAAAGAACTTCTCAAAAGCCGACTTCACACTTCTAAAGACTAGTGTGGTCTCCTTTAAGGCCCCGAGCCGGCGGAAAACAGTACTCAAGCCGCTGAATCACTTACAAATGCCTTCTACCAGCACCTGCAGGACTGCATGGATAAGGCAATCCCAAGCAAAACAAAGACTCTTTGTACCAAAGGCAAGCATCCAGTCTGGTGGACCCCAGCCATAAACAAACTCTACAACAAAAGGAGGAAGCTACTACAAGATAGAGCAAAATCCTTAAAAGGTAAGACACCCTTGATCACTATAAGTAAAAACTAAGAGCTCTCATAAAATCATCCAAAGCAAATTTCGAGAGAAAAATAGCTAAAGACTCAAAAGACAATCATAAGGCCTTCTTTAGCTATGTTAGAAACCTGGGAGGAAACTCCCAGATATGCTCAGAGCTAGTTCAAAATGATGTGAAGATTACTGATCCTACAGACATTGCCAACATACTGGCTGACAGGTTCAGTGCAAACTTCTCCCCTCCCCAAAAGGGGAGATATCTATACCAAAGGATTGCAGCGCCCCAAACCACGCCAGCGCCCAAGTGAGAACTGCTCTCTCCAAAGCAAAAACACAGCATCCATGGGACCTGATGGTGTCCCCGGCTGTGTGCTCCATGAACTCAATGAGGAATTAAACCCACAGCTAGGACAGCTGTTTAATCAAAGTCTTACCTCTGGATACGCACCCAGGAGTGGCGCACTGCAACTGTGGTACCACTTCACAAAGGCGGTGCCTCCACCGACCCTGGAAATTACCGCCCATTAGCTTGACAAGCCTTATCTGCAAAGCCATGGAGAGGATCATAATGGACCTCATAAATAAAGACATAGGAATTTGCAGACTTTGGATCCAACCCAGTTTGGCTTTGTCAAAGGCAGATCATGCCTTTTAAACTTGGTTGACTTTTTCAAACAGTCACCAAAGCCATTGATGAGGGAAAGGCAGTCCATACAGCCTACCTCGATCTGGCTAAGGCCTTCGATACAATACCCCATTCGGGTATCATTGAAAAACTCATCAGCTTAAATGTCAACCCATACATCACAAGATGGGTTGCAAACTGGCTGAGTGACAGAACCCACAGGGTCAGAGCTGCTGGCGCCATGTCAGACTCAAAGCCTGTCACAAGTGGTGTCCCACAGGGCTCAGTCCTGGGCCCACTCTTGTTTGGCATCTACTTTTCCAGTACAAGCAAACACAGGAGGGTTATGGCTGACAAAGTTTGCAGATGACTGCAAACTGGGCCATAGTAGAAAACACATCTGACACAGATATCCTTCAGAAGGGTCTCACAGAAGCGGATAACTGGTGCCAGAGCCACGGCCTAAAGTTAAATGCCAAAAATGCATAGTCATACCCTTCGGGAAAAACAAGGTTACCCCTAGCTACCAAATAGGTGGCAATCCACTGAGCACAGAAGAAGTTATCAGGGACCTGGGGACCCAGGTTGATAGTAGTCTGTCATTCGACACCCATGTAGCTAAAGTAGTTAGGAAGACCTTCTACATTGCCCACCTTATCATGAAGGGATTCTCATCTAGATCAAGGGAGGTCATAGTCTCCCTTTACTCATCACTCATCAGACCAATGATTGAGTACAATGCCCCATTGAATGTATCTGACCCGACACTTGCAGCAGCTGGAGAGGCCACAAAAGTTCCTCACCAAAAGGATAAAGGGTCTCAAAAATCTGTCCTATGCTGCCCGACTGAAAGAACTCCAGCTCTATTCAGTTGCTTAGAGGTGACCTTTGCCTAACATACAAGGCCATGTCAAACCCAGATTTGATGAATATGCTTCACCTCAAAAATCTAGATCCATCAGAGCCACAAGGGCGGAGACTTAAACCTTGACACAGCTATTAATAGGACGTGCTGGAGGGATAGATTCATCACCCAAAGACTCCCTATGCTGTGGAACAAAATCCCGGTACATGTGAGGCAGAGCACCTCGCTGGCCTTGTTCAAGAGAAATCTTGACCAATGGATGGGAGATCGCAGATATACCCCAGGGATTACCTCAGTGTCACTGCTCGACAGAGGCACAGAAAAATAATGGGTATAGTTCCCCATACTAAAGGGGTGGCCTAAGCCACAAAACGATGGGCTAGGCTTGTAAATGCCCTCGGGCAGATAGCCTAGTATGAACCTATGAACCTATGAACCTATGAACCTGTTCAGGTTGAAATTTCATTGGCACCCTGTTAATTTTTTCCCAGTAACTATAAGTACCATCTTAGGCTGAAAATTTAAAAAGTGCCCGTTTGTCTCACCTGGTTATCATAATGAGAATAAAATAAGTCAGCTTACTGATGAGTACAAAGATTTTTCAAGAGGCATGCTGGAGAATTTACAAAGATAATAGTACTTCATTTCAACACAGCCCAAGTTATCATAAAGATTATGATCTAATTTCCGATCATAACCAGCTTATGTTTTGAGCAATGGCTGTCAATAAATTCACATTGGGTACAGAGTGAAATGTAGCTGAAGATATTAATCTTAAAGGAAAACTTTACCTTAGAACTAAAAAAAAACCCAAAAAAAAACTATGTTTTCACTCTTTGTTTTCTGAGCTATTGTAACACCTCAAAATCACTCTGACTGCTTATTACAGAACTTTAATTATGCTTTCTGCAAAATAGCTGCCAATGGGTCTTGACATATCAATGTGATCTTGTTTTTCTTCAAACCTTTCTCTTTCCCATAATCCATTTCAAGTCTGCTTTGCATGAGTCATGCCAGACATGAGGAAGTAGTGGTGTATTCCCATGCTACTGACATATAATGGGATTAGTGTCAGTTGCCATCATCGTACATACCTTCTGTTAACAGGACAGCTTCTTTTATTTCTTGAGTGGTCATCATTTGTGTGTGTCTCACAGCTTGTTTTGCAGTACACTAAGGAGTTATACAGCTGCAACCAAAAAGATAGCTTAATTGCAGGCCTTTGTTCAAAGTATCTTTATGTAGTCCAAGATGAATTGACAGTCCCCTCCCCGTACACTTTGGTAAGTGTGTTGCTACTTTACAAGAATTACAAGAACAAATATTTTCTGACTTTTTTCTAAATGTCACAGATATCTCTGATACAAAATTTAAGTCCTTTTAAAATGTAAAGTAATATAAACAGACATTTAAAATGTAAAGGTGTTTCAATACTGTGATAGTGTTTATGGAAATCTGTCAAAAGAGATGACAACTGCCTTTGAACCACTGACTGATGTAATAGCTCTCTTTTGCAATGAAAGGCATAGCTATACTGGAAGCAACTGTGAATAAGTGTAAGTTCCCTTCCTCTCTGCAATAATGAATGAATGAATGTGGAAAACACCACACCTCTCTGTCTTTTCTACAATAGCTGATGAGCTGTCTGTGCTCTATTCACTGCTGAAGAACACAGACAGTAGTAAATAGGTAGGTTAGTGAAGGAAACTAACTGTAGTAGACATCACATCTAGTATACAAGTTAGTGAGGTAAACTAACAGCACTGACTATCATAACAAATACAGAGGTTACTGAAGGAAACGACTGTAGTAAACCTCACAGCAAATATACAAATCAGTGAAAGAAACTAACAACAGAAGATTTTCTAACAAATAAACAAGTTAGGTAAACTAACAGCAGCAGTCATAAGTATGCTAGTGAAGAAAACCAACAGCAGCAGTCATCATAGTAAATACGTTATTGAGGCAAACTAATAGTTCTCATCACAACCATTATACTGGCTAGTAATGGAAACTAACAGTTATCATGCGAAATTAAGTTAAACAGGGAACTTAATTTCCAAGCCCTTTTATTCTCACACTACCCGACACACACATCTTCATTTTTGGTTGCTGGCACATACTGCAATGTAAGGACACATTATCTATACTCTTACCATTTTTTCGGGTTCATCTAATAGGACAGTAGAGTGGAACAGAGGATAGTGTTGTTGCCTCACAGCAAGAGGTTTCCCAGTTTGATTCTCGGCTTGGGTGCCTTCTGTGCGGAGTTTGCATGTCCAGTGTGTTCGCGTGGATTTCCTCCAGGTGCTCCAGTTTCCTCACACTTTACAAAGACAATCAATAGATGGACTGGACACTCTAAATTGGCCATACGTGTGTGTGTGTGTGTGTGTGTGTGTGTGTGTGTGTGTGTGTGTGTGTGTGTGTGTGTGTGTGTGTGTGTCTGTGTGTGTGTGTGTGTGTGTGTGTGTGTGTGTGTAGTGTGGAAGAACTACCGTAGCATGGCTAGCCACCTGGTAGTGTAAAACTTGGCTCTAGATGATTGTCACTGTTGAAGTGACACAAAGCCCTGTGTGCATAAATGGGGGAAAAAGGGGTTGTGGATGGATGGTTATCTTTCTAATCAGGAGCAATTTGAATGATAGATGTGACTAATTGAAACTGCTTCTTAAAAGTGACACAAGGCTGTAGTGGCGCTGTGGTCTCCGTGTGTGTGTGGGTTGGGGGCTTACTACTCTCTCCCCTATCCTTAAATGAAAGAGAACATTTTTACTCAACAAGGCTTCTGAAAACATAGCTTGCTCCTTTTTAGGTCTTAATCTGACAGGCATGTTAGATTAAAGTAAGACCTAAAAAGGAGCAGGCCATGTTTTCAGAAGCCTTGTTGGGTAAAACTTTAATCTGACATACCTGTCTTATTATTAAAACATATTGCTCTTCATTGTATGCTCTTGTAATGACTCTGCTAACCAACTTGGTTTCTATTGCTAAGTATGCATTTGGAATATTCATTTTTATACACATTTATGTTATATCTTTTAACAAGTTATTTTATTACTATGATTTTTTTATTCAAACTGAAACACACAGAAATACCCTTTTTCTGTAATTGTCCAGGTTGAAAGAAGGCTGTGGGTTATATTCCCAGTTTAGATTACTGTATTGCTGACTGCAATGCAGCACTGCGGGGAGGTCGGGACTACGAGTGCGTCATTCTTTGGATGAGATATTAAACAGATATGCCATCTGCCTGAGTTGGTGGTACCTCATATGGATGTAAACAATCCCACTGTACCTACTGAACAGGGTAGGAGAAGATCCCTGATGTCCTGGCCAAATTTCCCCTAGTACTACAAATACCATCTCCAGTCTCCCCTGAAAAGAGGCCACTAGCCTAATGGGACTAACCAAGTCAACAAAGGACAGATAGATAGACATATAGATAGATTTTAATTGGCATGTGTAGATTCATCCAGATGGGTTTCCTGCAAAGCCAGACACTAACAAGTCAATCATTTTTACTGTGTTGCTAAGCCCATTTACATTCTAACTCACTATGGTTAATGAATCCAAAACTAAAGGACTCCAGACCTATTTTTACAGCCTTTATTCTTTTCACACTGTAAACCCCCCATGATGTTTCCTTATCAGAATACCCTCTTGTCAAGCACAGACTGATACACAGTGCTTTGTATTTCTGCCCATGCAACATTATTCCATAACCTTACATCTTCAACATTGTACTATGCACTTCCACTTATGCTCTAGCCTCCATATCTTACTGCCCTATTCCAAGATAAGACATTTTTCATATAGTTTTGGCCATCAGGTTGAATTATTTCTAATTGTGGCTTTCTTCTTCCTGGGCTTCTACTAAAAACAGACAATGACCAGTTGGACCATCCCAGTTACCATACATTAACTAATACTGTTTTCCTGGTGGGAACACATCTGTGTCAGTTAATTACAGGCTTAAAACCCATGCTATACTTAGTTTCTTATATTCCTAGCCATTGCTACAATTGCAGTGGCAAAACTTTATGTTACTCTGCTTACCGACAAACTGGCCTCTCCCAAAAGCCCTAGTACCACATTTCCCTTGGTTACTAACAAATTGTCCTTCCCACAATACCCTAATATCCGCCCCCACCATCTGCTAAATGCACCTCTCCTGAACTGGCTCACTCCTCTTCTCATGTAGATTCCATAAAACTTACTTCTACCCATGAAATCATTGGGAGTTTAAATTTTAGAGGCAAATCTGTCTGTCTCTGTCTATTGCTGCTTCCCATAAGTGAAGATGAAGAGGTACTACTACTGACAGCCACAGATGTTATTAAGTTTAGACAAATTCCAAAATCTGTTGCAACAGTCATGTAGAACACATGTGAATTTAATAATACACTTTTTTAATAGGGATCTGACCCTGCAATCTATGTTTATCAACACATATTCTGCTTTCTATGGTACTGAGGGTGCCAAAGTGGAGTAAAGATTAATGTTGCTATCTCGCAGCTTTTGGTTCTTCAGTTCATTTCCCAGCTGGGGTTCCTTCTCTGCTTTCATATCTTCCTTATATTCACACATTTTCAACTTTTTCTTCCAACTTCCCAAAAATATGCATTTAGATGAATGAGAGATCCCCTAAATATCCCCCAAAATGCTTTGTGGCATATAAATTTTTGCTAGTATCCTACAAAAGACGCGTATCCCTTCCAAGCAAATTTCTCCCCCCCTCCCCACCAAGAGGGCAAATATCTATCCCAGCAGAGTGCTGCCCCCCTGACATCTCAGATGCTCAGGTAAGAGCTGCTCTCTCCAAAGCAAAACACACAGCATCAATGGGACCAGACGGTGTCCCGGGCTGCGTCCTACATGAACTCCAAGAAGAGCTAAACCCAAACATAAAACTACTGTTCAATCTCAGCCTTACTACAGGATATGTACCCAAAGAGTGGCGTACAGCAACAGTGGTCCCTCTCTACAAAGGTGGTGCCTCAACGGATCCTGGAAACTATCGCCCCATAAGCCTGACTAGCTTGGTCTGCAAAGCTATGGAAAGGATCATCATGGATCTCATAAATAAAGATATTGGGGACCTACAGACACTGGATCCTACCCAGTTCGGCTTTGTTAAGGGCAGATCCTGCCTCTTAAACCTGGTTGATTTCTTTGAAACAGTCACCAAGGCCATTGACGAGGGGAAAGTGGTCCACACAGCCTACCTGGACCTCGCAAAAGCCTTCGATACAATACCCCACTCGGGAATTATAGATAAGCTCACCAGCTTAAATATAAACCCCTATGTCACTAGATGGGTTGCAAACTGGCTCAAGGACAGAACCCACATGGTTAGAATTGCTGGCGCCATGTCAGACTCCAAACCAGTTACAAGTGGCGTCCCACAAGGCTCAGTCCTGGGACCTCTCTTGTTCGGTATATATTTCTCGGAGGTACAGGCCAACACGGAAGGACTGTGGCTGACCAAGTTCGCAGATAACTGCAAACTGGGCACCATAATCGACTCTCCAGCCGACACAAGCATCCTTCAAAAGGGCCTCATAGAAACAGACAACTGGTGCCAGAGCCATGGCCTCAAGCTAAACACCAAAAAGTGTATAGTCATCCCCTTTGGCAAAAACAAAGTGCCCACAAATTACCACATAGGTGGTAATCCATTAAGTACAGAAGAAGTAATTAGGGACCTGGGGACCCAAGTTGATAGCAATCTCTCATTTGACAACCACGTGGCCAAAGTGGTTAGAAAAACATTTTATATAGCCCACCTAATCATGAAGGGATTCACATCTAGATCAGGGGAGGTCATTGTGCCTCTTTACTCATCCCTCATCAGGCCCATAATTGAGTACAATGCCCCTTTTGGTATGTACCTTACTAGACACCTGCAGCAACTGGAAAGACCCCAAAAGTACCTCACCAAGAGGATCAAAGGGCTCAAACAGATGCCATATGCTGCCCGGTTAAAGAAACTCCAGCTCTACTCAGTGGCATACCGCCTGCTCAGAGGTGATCTGTGCCTGACGTATAAAGCCATGTCCAACCAGGAATTAATGGACATGCTGCACCTCAGAAAATCCAAATCCCATCGAGCTACGTGCTCGAGAGACTTGAACCTCAGCACTGAAATAAATAGGACATGCTGGAGGGACAGATTCATAACCCAGAGGCTCCCTTCACTCTGGAATAAAATCCCAGTCCAGGTTAGGCAGAGTCCCTCATTGACTCTCTTCAAGAGGAATCTTGATGAGTGGATGGGAGATCATATGTTTAACCGGGGTATCACTTCTGTGTCACTGTTAGACAGAGGCACAGTATACTAACCTCGAAAAAGGGCATAGCAAAATTAATTTAAAATGGGTGGCGAAAGCCAAACACACTCTGGCTAGGCTTATAAATGCCCTAGGGCAGATAGCCTAGTATGAACCTATGAACCTAAGACTGGTTGTCTGTCTTGTATTCATTGGTTGCTAAAACAGGTTCCAGATTGCCTGTGAACCTCATATAGGATAAATTATGTAATATGAGAATGGATGAATAAACTATTAAATGAACGGCACACTCAAATACGCAGTAAAGAAATGGTGTGTCCTCTCAAGAGTGGTCACTCTGCAACCAAATGGGAAGGTAGAAAAGTTGCTGTCCTTTAACAGTTTGAAATGACAGTCAGGAAATAAAATTAGGTGACACATGTTGCATGCATGCAGTTTATACACGAAAACATTTTTTTAATAAATAATACTTTGATTCATTACTTAGTTAATCTGTGATTACACTGGAGTGGAGTTTGAAAACTATTATTAGATAAAGTAAAAACTTTTTTTCCTCAAAATTTAAAGAATTAATGTGCATTTGTTAGAGTCCAATCAAAAGTCAGAATATTACAATTTACAGCCTAATCTGTAATTCCTAATTACTGGGATTACTAGTTTAAATTCTTTTCTATTTTGGATTCATATGATGATTTTATTGTCGAACAAGAAGAGTGCCAAAGTTTATGAACTCTTACATAACTCTCACATATTCCAGTTTTATAGTTACTAGATGGTATGAGAACTGGAGGGTGGGGGTGGTATTTCTGCCTTGACTGGATCACTTCTGTCATTTTATGTGGCATACTTTGTACAGTATGACATCTGTACTTCAGGGTTACTGTGGTGCATCTACTGCATGCCAGCATATTCAAGTCATCTCTGGTAGGTAGCACTGAACCAGAACATGCTAACACATTCCATGGCATCAGTGACCCGTGGCATTGTTTCATGGCATGTCAACTCATTCCAAGTCATTGCTGTTGGGTGGCACTATACCACTGTATGCTAGCACATTTCAAATGATTGCCTGAAGGTGACACTGCACACTGTATGTCAACACACTGCAAGTGATTGTCTGTAGGTGGCACTGAACTGCTACATGCCAACACATTCCAAGTCATTGCCTGAAGGTGGTACTGAACCACTGCATGCCAACAGATTCAAAGTCATTGCTGGCAGGTGACACTGTATGACAATGTATTCCATGTCATTGCTGGCAGGTGGCACTGTACCACTGTATGACAATGCATTCCATGCCATTGATGGCAGGTGGCACTGTACCACTGTATGACAATGCATTCCAAGTTACTGCTGGCAGGTGGCACTGTACCACGTATGACAATGCATTCCAAGTTACTGCTGGCAGGTGACACTGTACCACTGTTTGCCAACACACTGCAAGTCTTCACTGACAGGTGGCACTGAACCACTGTATGCCAACACATTTATTGTTGGAAGGTGTTACCGAATGTCTGAAGGTAAAAAAAAACATCCCTACACCCACTGTTCACTTAGTGTTCTTACTCAAACTTCCCAAGCATACATACTGCCCAGGAGTGCAGGTTCTGTTCTGCACTCTCACTGTATGCATTACATGTAATTCAAAACAAACTCCAGCTTGTTATGATAGTCAGAGGGCCCATAGGGTCTAAAAACCTACTGTATTCTATCCCCTTGGTACCACACATTTGATTCCCTTAGTTCAGCAGAATGTGTGGCTCCAAACAGACAAACAAGGTAAGTTACAACAGTTTCTTGTGTACATCTCACAGACAAGCACAATCACCCCCAAACTTCTAACTGCAGTTTTGTTCCCACTGCCATTGTGTAAACAGAACCTAACTATGGTTCTTACATTGTTTATACTCTGCAAAACATGCTCATCTTTTGTTACTGTATCTACAGTTATGTTTTGCATGTTTCTTTTATACATTATATACTCTTCCAGTCTGAGGATGAAAAGGGCTCATTTCAAGCAATCCACTTACCTAGCAAATGAAGAAGGGAGGAAGGAAATGACAAAACAATCTAATTCTGACTATAAATCCACATTTTATGACTTCTTTTGTTATCATAAATTCAGAGTTCTCTAGTTATTTTACCTGCTTGATTTCTTAACAGAATTAAAACTCTCTGTTTTTTTAAATCAACAGTCAGCTACTCAATAAAGCTCCAGAATATACATAAAACCACAGCTATACCATTTATTGATTTATCTCCCCATGCTTAATAAAGGATGGGCACACTACACTATGGACGTTCACAAATATGAAACAAATAAATATGATATGTGATGGTCGAAGACAGTTCTAGTAAATCTGCCCTGTGAAACCACAGCTATTTAGTAAACCGGCTCTATTAATATGTTACCATTTTACCTCTGTAAAGAACTGATAAACTACCTGCTGCATAAATATAATAAACAAATCATAAAATGTACAGTACACATACACACATGTACAACTCTATCTATCTATATACATACATACACACACACATATACATACACATATACAACTGTATATTTACAATCACTGTTTTTATTTTTGGTTTAAAGCACCCTTTCTATCACAACCCAGTTCAAAGGTAAATGCAGAGTATACAGAATAAGCTGAATAGTTATGAAACACAGTAATAATTTCTAAGCCCAGGGAAACAGGATTTAAAGTGTTTACATTGTAACATAAAATAATGGTATTACATAGAAAAAACAATATAATACTAACTGGATTACAGGTTGGCAGCATGATACCTACCCCACACAGTACAAAGCAGTTACATAGACCCATATATGCTGAGGCTTTTAAATGTAATCTTCCCAAACCACAAAGACCACTCACATACTGCACACACAAAAAAGTGCTCAGCAACCACAACAGCACTCCACAAAAATAACACCCAACAAGTCACATGTTGCCACAAACCATGGTGCTCAGCCTCTAAACCCATGAGTCATACCACTACAAAACTCAGTATTCTGGTTATAGGACACACCACAGTGAGACACATAAATGTCTTACTCACCAGACTAAGCAAAGAGACAGAGTCACAGTCAGCCTATCAGTGACTAGGATCCATCATATCACTCATGCACTCAGGTCACTTAACCCCAAGTACAAGTATGACTCAGTCATAGTTTACACAGGTGTTAATGAACTGAGCTGTACCTCCTTGGACTATATGAAGAGAGACATGATGGAGCTCTCTGACCACTTGTCCCAGGGTGATATGAACCTAGCATTGTGTAGAATTCTACCTTCTCCTAGGATAATGCCAAAATATGAACAGAAAATAATTGACCTCAACAACTGGCTTAAAGTATGGTGACATTCGAAGGAGATACAACATTTATCAGCCTGTAAGAACATGGTTGACTGACCACGCTGCTTTGCCAGGGATGGTCTTCAACTGCTACCCCCCGGATTTCAAATACTGGCTAAAACTTTTTCTATCCCCATACTGCCTTTTTTAGTTTCTGCCAACCCGATAAACCTTCTGACATAGCTGTACCAAACCAGGAAAATCTGAAGGTGTTACAATGCCATGATTCTGAACTCTCTGTGGGGTCTCCTCACCTTGGAGAATGTAGATACCTGTTCAGTTACTCAGACATGGTTTAAAAACATGAAAAGTACATTAGCAGTACAGAGATACAATTCCTTCCATACCTTTAGACAAGCTACCACACCGGAAAGGACAAAAGGTGGAAGTTCCTCTATATACATTAAAAATAAACACACCTCAAAGCTGTTCCATCAGCATGATGGACTTGAGCTTCTTCTCATCCAAATCACTATAAATAAGGTCTCATATCATATCGTTGTAAGCTATAGTGCCTTCAATGACCCAGGAAAACCACAACACTTACTTGGAGGCACTCTACACTCACTCCATCCAACCAAACACCAGATTTATATGCGACTTCAATTACCCCAATATAAATTAGGAATCATACATGTAACATGACCCCCAACGTACAGGCCTAGAGATTCCTGGGATTCATAAATGCCAACACCCTGGACCAGCTAGTTCACCCACCCAATAGGTGTACAAACATCCTTGACCTGGTACTAACAAACATGACCAAATGCTGCACCCCCCCAGTATAATATCCTTGCTATTCAGATCTAACCATAAAGTTGTCCCCCTTGAGGTAAATGTAAAACCAGGGACACCTGGAAAACCTTGAACTTTTAAGAATTACTTCAAGGCAAGCTTCCCACTACTAAGTGACACCATAATGAAATTTCAAGCCCCACCCAACCCTTAGAATACTGCTTCCTATGCAGAAATGTTAATGGAAACTCTGAATAACCATATCAACATCTGTATAGAAACTGCTGTACCTAAACAAAGTAGGAGCAGGTCTAGTGCAAAAAATAGCCACCCTGGTAGAATTCTAACATTAACAGGCTATACAACAAAAGGAAGAAACTCATGGCAAAAACTAAAAAGATAAATACACTGAAGGTAAAAGCCCCCTCATCACCTAATCAAGCAATTCAGGGGTTAATAAAGTCCACAAAAGCTAAAGCTGAGGTAAAAATAGCTACCCAGGTCAAAGACAACCACAAGGCTTTCTTCAGCTATGTCTGAAACCTTAAAGGTAATACACAGCAATGTACTGAATTAATTGCAAATAGTGCCACCTACATCTAATCAAAATATATAGCTAATCTCTTGGATGACAAATTTGGCTCAAACTTTACCCACAACTCTCCCCTGAATATTCCTCAGGAAATTCTGAACTCCATTTCATCCCTAACCAACTCAAGGTGCTCTCCAAGACCAAGAACCCTGCATTGATGGGTCCTGAAAATATTCCAGGATGTATCTTTAACAGCATAAAAAATGAACTATCAGTCCCACTAGAATCTTTATTCACCCACAGACTCTAAACAGGCTTTGTATCAAATGAATGGAGGACTGCAATGGTTATATTGCTGCACATGGATGGCCCTATCCATGGACCTGGGAAACTGCTGTGCCATTTGACTGACAAGCCTGCCATGCAAGGCTATGGACAGGATAATCATGGGTATCATAAATTATGAAATAGGTAACCTACAAAGAATGGACCCTAGTCAATTCAGTTTTGTCAAGGGCAGGTCTTGCCTGGTAAACCTGGTGGACTTCTTTGTGATGGTTACCAAAGAGATGGATGAGGGCAAAGCAGTACATACTGCCTACCTTGACCTGGCCAAGGCAACTGATACAATATCGCACTCAGGCATTGTTAACAAGCTGACTAAATTAGGTATTAACTCATATGTCACCCACTGGATAGGTTCATAGGTTGGTACTAGGCTAAAAGCCCTAGGGCCTATACAAGCCTAGTCATAACAATTCCCTGGCTATTTTTTCCCACACTATTTACTTCCCTGGACCCCTGTCTAGCAGGGCTACTGACGTGATCCTTGGGGTGAATTTCCTTTCTCCCATCCAATCGTCAAGGTTCCTTTTGAAGAGGGCCAAGGAGGCACTCTGCTTGATATGTATGGGCAGAGCTCAGTGCTTGGGCCACTATTTGGCACCTACTTCTCTGAAGTTAATTCTAATGTCAAGAGCCTCTGTCTCACCAAGTCTGCAAACAGTCATCAATTCCCTGCAAGATACTAATATCCTCCAAAAGGGCTTGACACAGACTAATAACTTATGTCAGAGTCATGGCCTAAAACTCAATGCAAAGAAGTGCATCATAGTATCTTTCGGCAAGACAGCTACCCATGCAAACTACCATATTGATAATATACTCCTGAGAACAGACCCTGTAGTCAGGTACTTGGAAACATTTGGCATTTGACGAACATGCTTCTACAGTGGTGAGGAAATGATTCCATGTTGCATAACTTACATGTAATGGTATGGCATCTGGGTCTAGACAATTAATCATCCTATTGTACTCTGCCCTCATAAGAATTATCACTGAGTACAACATCCCCTTTCATATGTACCTCATCAAATATTTGCAACAATTGGGAGTGTCTACAGAGATTCCTCACAAAAAAAACCCCACAAGGGATAAAAACAGGTCCTGTGCAGACTGCCTCAAATCATCGTCCCTATATTCACTTTCCTACAGGCTTCTGAGAGGTGACCTATGCCTAGTCTACAAAGCTTTCTCAGATCCAGCACTAATGGACATGTACAAACTTTGTCAGGAACATAAATAGGGCGTACTGGAGAAACAGGTACGTCTTAGAGGTTCCCCCTTCTCTGGAACAGGCTTCCCATCCATGTGAAGCAGAGTTCTTCCCTGTATTTATTCAAGCAGAACCTGGACCAGTGGATGGGGAACCATAAACATACCCCAGGTCTGCCACCCATGTCTCTACCAGAGAGGGGAAGCTTGTGATTGTTTATCTATCTAAGAATATATTATGCTCCACAAAACATTTTGGAATCACTACCTAACAAATTTTATTTTGCAGAACATGGCTAGGCTCAAACTGACCCCTTAGTGTTCTACTATGATATGTGACTAATACATTATTGTATTTGGAAATAAGTACATTATGGGTGTGCTTGACAATGTCCAAGTGTTAATCCTCATGTATGTAATTTACTCAGTGGATCTGTACCTTCTTTACTGGGGAAGAACAGCTTAATATATGGATGTGTGTATACTACTAAAAGCTTAATTGACTTTGATCCATATTTTCTAGAACAGTCTCAACCTTATCGAATAATGTGTATTTTCTATACATCTCTGGTACTAGCACAGAACTAGTTATTAAACTTCTAAGGCATTACAAATCACCAGCACTGGAAATACACAAAGCAACTTTGCTTATTCTGTACACATAAACACTTCTTTACTGATCATGCACAGGCCACCAGAGCTCACAATTTCCTCACCTCGATATTTAACAAATATAAATAGCACAAGACTCCTGAAGTTTAATGTGAAATTTAAATTTGCCACTGGTCTCCATCATTTTATTTTATATGCAGATTGAAAGAGCACATCAAATTATATGTTCCCTAAAAGATGTCTCGGTATTAAATCATTTATGAAATTGTAAGTTGCAACATGAATCCTGCAAACTTATTTAATAATAAGAGAGCTAAGAACAGCCCTGATGAGTTCTTATTCTTAGTGTATTTGGTAATCTGTCAATGTCTACATTTCATCTCATCTCAAATGGAATTGCAATTGCAGTATTGACGCTATCCAATTCCCTCTTCAGTACTCTACACCCCTGTCTCCTAAATGTATTTTATAGCTTTCTGTGAGGAATAACTTTAGTTGCCCCATGCAACACCACCCTACCTGCCCTGCCTTATCCACTACCCCACTTTCTTGTTCTGCGTTTTAGATCCAGACCTTTCCGCTGTCAGTTTCTGTATCCTGTCTTTATTTTCTAGCTTTATCCACTGCTCCCTTAAATCACACCTTCAAGCCACACTGCCATACTTCTTATTCAGCTTCAGGATCACACAATGCATACATAACATATATAATTCTTAAAAGTATATACATAGGTTACACAGCGTGCATTTTATCTCCATTCGAAGTGCATCTCAGCTCGCATACTACTGGTATTTGCCTTCTAGCCCCCCTTCTGTCTATTTTATTATCTTCTGACTTTGCTGTATGAAGTGATACCATGCTGACTAACTTTCTTATAATATACTGTATTACACAGTTAAATTAATCATGCTTGCTGAAGGATTTAATTTATTGTTGTTTGAATTCCTCATATTACGTTCCCTGTTTTTACCTGAAAACACACCACAGTATGATATGATTATGCCAAGATGAATCTTTGGACCTTGTCTCATTAGGCCTTTTCTGAAAATTCTGCCCTGTCAAACTCTCCAGGGTAACACATATACATAAATACATTTTATTATTTATTTCCACTTGTTAACTGGGATAGTCTGAACTGGACAGTCAGTGGAGTTCTTGGGAGAAATGCTCCACAGAGCAGGTATATGATTTTTTTTTTTAATATTACAAAAAGTTCCATTTCTTATCTAAGATGAAAGTCAAACAATACAAAATAGTTTGGTCCTGATGCAAATATTGGTTAAAATAAAAACATACACTTGTGCACCTGTGCATGTATGGGTAATCCAGGCTCCCATTTGATTACACAATTACTTCAGACTCATACCACAAACAGGTGGAGGTTGTAGGAATTCCTCTGAGGAAATAAATATAGGTTAAGACAATACATGTTACAGGTTTTTTACCTCTCACTATTTCCCATCCAATTAATTATACTGCCAGACATGTACTTTTCAAACTGAAAGCATTTCAAGGCCCTAATGTGTCTAGTCATTTCCTAGTGAAAGTGTACCTACAGTGCAGCACTGCTTCAAACTTCAGGAAAAACATGATTTCTATATTATAACTGAAGAATAGTACCATTCCAGCAAAATATGCACCTCTCTGTTCACTTTTTAAATTAACAATTTAATATGGGTAAGGTTAACTGCAAAAATACACTGATTATATCACAAAAAGACCTTTGGAAAAGAATATCCATGAAATACTACACCAACTTGGACTCAAACGAAAGCTGATATTTAAGCTTGAAAAGAATTTGTGTAATACACTGGGAAATTGACACAGGTTCCACCCTCCTGGTGCTCTGAGTTGTAAAATGAGCTCACAGCTTCCACCCTCAATCTTTGCAATATATTTTTCTCTCTGTGACCATTTAAAAGTAATCCAGACAGGATGAACCACAGAGAAAGTGGTTCTAGCAGGTATTTTTGAAAGCGATACTTGAGTGAGTGGGCACCTCGCAGTACAGGTCCAGGAAGAAATGGTGAGACACAGTGGGAAATGTAGATAAGCTTAACCGCTCTGCACCAACCAACCTTATGGGCACGGGGCTCTGGGCTCTAGACATACACAGGATTACAGTTTGAATCTGCTCAAACACAGCTTGTTTTTCTTTCTCAAATTTGAAAGAGTTAATGTTAAAAATAATAAAATTCAGACCAACTTCTAATAGTTATGAGAGACATTAGATCAAAAAATGGCATTAAAAAGAAATGCTGCAGCTCACTGAGAATTGAACCCACATCTCAGGAATAAGGCCCTGATGCTGAAATTGTCTGAATGGGCATGCAAAGTTTCTATCCAAAGCCCGATGATTGTTGAGTTTATCTTTACAAGAGAGGAATCAAAGCAGAAAGAGTAGAGCCTAACTTCAATTTCTGACAACATTCTGTGCAAAGTACTTGTTAAGTTTGAGTTCTGACTGTGCATGATCTGTGACTCTATACTGTCAGTAACATGAACAGTATGGAAGTGTATCACCAATGTTATGGAATATTTCAAAGTTACAAAAAATACTTGTAGAAATGCAGAGTATGGCATGCGTTTTACTTGGTAGCTATGCCAAAGAAAGATTGTTTTTTAGTGAATACGTTTAAGTCTTCCTGGAGTCTACAACTGTAAATCCACCTCAAGCTGTGATTGAAATAGGCACATGTGATCACATTACTTACCCGGTTACCAGACAAATACACACAAAATGCTACAATTAATTAGTTCTAACTACACTAGATTAATCAAGCAGGTGCATGGAATATGAATGAGTTCAGGCAAACTAGTGAGTTTCAGACCTTGGTTTAGAACTTTCTTTCTGCAATCTTTTCACCTCTGTCTACTAACCATCAATGCCTTTGTCCACCTCTCCGATATCTGAGACTGAGATCACAGTGAAGCTGTCACACAGGCAGCAATCAAAGGGGGGGGGGGGGCTACTTTCTGTTCTACACTTTCCATGATGAATGCTGAGTAAGACTCAAGAGGTAAGCATGCAATGGGCTGTAAATACTATAACCCCACCCTCCCTTAGAAATGGACCCTTCATCAGGTCTTTCAGTCTCCACCAAAGGACATTAATGGTATGAGTGCCCCAAGATGCAGTCTCCTCTATTCCTTTCCAGAGGGGGTAATTGGGCATTGCGTAATGATTCTTCTCCTTCTCCAGTTGGTTCCTCCAACATTTGGACATCTATTCAGGCTGGGCCATCTGCATCATAATCACGGGTTTTACCTCCTCTATGCTACTAAACTGAGTGAATTAATTTTTAAACTACTAGAATTATGTTAATACAAATGGGCTAAAAATCATTATTTTACTGTTTCGACCACTGCTTTTTCAATGAGAAAAATGTATCTTAATGAACATATATTTATATAGCAGGCTATTCTTCAATGTACATAAATGGCATGCAAATCATCAACCTCAAAAAGTAGAAACAAAAAACACTGATCCACAAAGGATATAAAAAAACACGCCCAGTGTTTTTGCAGGGGGTAAGCCTCTCTGCCCCCTCACGTACCCCCTGCTAACTGTATAAACCACTCTGAAATCACACTACAGTGGGGCAAGTGCAAATTCTCTGATTGCCCACTATACTTCAATCTCAGCATGAGAACATGGTAAGGTTTGCTAAACAGATTTTCAAATCAGTTGTATTGGTTTTTCTCACTTATTTTTGAAAGGATAACATCGACACAAAGCTATGCACACGTATATATACATGTACATATAACTGGTTCAGAGTGACACAGCATCAAAGCAGAAATTGACTATCTTTAAATACAGATGTCCATCTTTGTAGTTCAATTTTTGTAAGCATAGTCATTCTGCTTCCTTTACCATTAAGTACATCAAAACTATGCATGCTACATATAACACAGCCCCTGCAAAAAGATGAGGTGGCACATAAAATGTCTCCATTTCTACACTATACCATATCATCAAAGACTAGCAAAAACATTTAAATGGTTAGCGTGATGAGACGATAATTGTCTTCATTGGGTGAATTAGTGTCTGTTTCCCCATGACGTTACTTACATATGGTGAAAGCGCCAAACTGAAAGGTTTCTGTACAAAAGTAGATTATACAAATACTTACATAAACAGGTAAATATACCTGCAGGTGCATCCTGTACAGCTCTCAGTAATCACTATATTACACAATGCTACAAATTCACCCCTGAAAATAACACATTTGTGCTTAGTCGTTTTCAACCAGTTATTGAATGAATAACATTAAACCAGCCATGTAATAAATAGTGAAATGCAATAACATTTTTAACTAATGGAAGAAATTAGCTCTGCCATGATCATCAACACCAGGACTTCAAATTCTGTTAAACTTCTAAAAAGAAAAAAGTTTGAAGTCAAATTAAAGGCCTACTTTCATACTGAGGACACTGCCTTTAATGCAGAGGCCTCTGCTGCTAGCACCTCCTTACTCAGTGTAATCAATTCTGGAGCCACTTCTCTTTGGGGAAAGATGGCAGTCCCCTACAGCAGTTTCATTTAAAGGGAGCAATTTGCACATTCATTATTCTTATTGCTTCTTAGCAGGGCAATTAACTTGTTCTATAAATTTTTCTTGAAAGTTTATTAATTACTATTAAAGGAAGAAATATAATCACACCCTGAGCCACACGAGAGAATGCAGACTGCTGCAGCACGGTCTACTTGTTTGTATCAATAACTTTACTTGTTTCACTCATGTCACCCTGCTCAGGTGTAGATAAGGCATTGTTCCTCTGAAGCATGGGTAAACAAAGCCTCATTCTTGCATTTTACACTCACACACTTAATACTTGCTGTTAATTCATACATATCATTTAACCCATCTTCTACATACTTTGTTAACCATCTAGCTCCACCCCTCTTCTCTAAATGGCATATAAAAGACCCACCTAAATGTCTCAAACACTTAAAGAAATGCAATGCACAGTATATCATGTAAGAGACTTCAATCATAAGATGAATCATGGATGGCGCAGCGGTGCAGCAGTAATGTTTTCACCTCACAGCAAGAAGTTCTCCAGTTTGATTCTTGGCTGGAGTGCCTTCAGTGCGGAGTCTCAGGTCTCCACTACTAAACAGGTACCTTACTGACCATCTTGGCCACCCACTTAAACAAATATGTAATCAGATGTGATGGGAGAGATACATTTTTGTGGCTATTGTACACTGGTACTGGTGGTACAGAGGTGCTTCAGAAATACTTTATGTGGATTCCCATTTGGAATGGTACATAGCAGCTATCATATGAAGGCCACTGGAATGTCCATGAACTATATGCAGAGAGCTATGGGCATGAACATTTCTCATCTCGTATAGTTTCGTAGAAGAGGCTTACTCACCTTTACCTGCTAATGTTAAGTAGCACAACTCTCAGAACTCTGATTCAGCCATGATTGTGGCCATATACTTACAGTGCCAGCTACAGCTTTTCTGCTTAATAAAGTCTTAACACACATGAATGCAAGAGAAATCCTAAATGTGGACAGAGAAGGATTTTTTTATTATTTACTTACCTGCTTTTGTGGCTCGGGTTAGCCCAACTAGGCTAGTGGCCTCTTTTTAGAGGAGACTCAAGGTGGTATTTATAGTAACTAGGGAAACTTATCCAGGACACCTGGGAAATTCTCCTACTCTTTTTCATAAGTGCCATGGGATCTTTTACATTCATCTCAGCCACCATCAATTTGCACAGATGGGGCCTTGGTTTGCAATCTTTTCTGAAGGGCCCATACTCAGGACTACAGCATCTCCTAATAATGCAGTTTCAGGAATTAAAAATTAATCCAGTCATCTGAGATAGGAATAGAACACACAGCCTTCTGAACTTCCAGCTTTAAAAGTGAGCATGCTACCTGCTGAGCCACTGACACCACATTCTTGTGTTGTTACCTTTTATTCTATTCTGGGTCAGCTCTGGACCACAACGAAGGTATACGTTCAAAAATGAACAAAAACTACATTCCCACTATCTTAATGGACACAGTGGTTTAATTTTCTTCTCCTTCATACTTTGTGGTGTAACTAGTTATCACGGAGGGTGTAGATTAACAGGGCTTACAGCCAAAGCTATCTAATAATTCACATAATAACTTAATACAGATGAGAAGCAGAAGTTTGCATTTCTCTTTACTACAACACCGCCAAGAAATTTAACTTGTGGTAAAAGGGTGACCACAGTATGCTGAACTGTTGCCAGTCCAGTAAACAACACTGCTTGTTGGGGGGGGGGGGTGCTAATAGAGGTGTTGGTCTAATTAACTTAATGGGAATGTGTGGTTTAGGCTTGGCTGACAAAGATACAACTGACCTAATTAAGGGTGTGTATTAGGAGGGGGTGGAGATGTACAGCAAAGGGATCCTTCCTCACACACCCAATATTGATGCAAGTCTGACATCTAGTGAGTCAGGGGCTGTTCAGACTCTGTACCCATCTGGTCCTTGTTCGCCTTTTGTGCAGAAATGCCAGTGAAAATTCAGGTTGAAGTTTTGCATTATAATATGGAGGTCTGCCAAACACCATCTGCCAGTATAGGCAGCTGCTTTACAAGCTATGTTATATTGTACAGGATAGAAAGAGAACCAGACCTTCAGGAGCAAGCTAGACTCCACGGTACATTAAGAAGTACTATACAGCAGCATGCAGTACAAACAATGCTAATCACATAGCACAAAAAAAACATTAAAACCACATTACTTCTAAACGTAGCACAGTAATGTCATGAACTAGGTATCACAATTAGTAGAATTATAAAACACAATAAAACACAGACACCATTAACAAGATCACACTGCAAGGAGTCTGTATACTGAAAATTCAAAAGTGCTAGTTGAGTCTCTCAGAAAAGTATATAAAACAGTTTTACATCAAGCATTAAGTTTGCCTTATGGATTCCATGTTTTGGAGTGAGCTAACAAAATGACAATTGTCTTGTTTTCTTTCTCAATAATAAAGGAAGCTGCCTATGCAGTCACAGAAATCAGAAATCAGAGGACTCTGTTGGCTTCAATGTTTACAAATGCTGAAATTCATTTCAAGGAGTACTGACATCTCAGTAAGAAAGACAAAAGTAAGCATGTCACATGCTACGCAGAAGGAAGAAAGTTTTTTGCAATATCATTCAGATGTTTCCTCTATATACTTCATGAAGGAACTGATTTATAAAATGTTCCAAATTATTTCAAAAGCATATTTTCAAAAGAATTTCTTATTCTACACAACCACGAGGCAGCTGAATGTTACACAGGGACAAAGAGACAGTAATTTATATACCAACATGGGTAACCTATCACCATTCCCCAATGTCAGGAAACTCAGGTCAAGGGCACACCAACAACTTTTACAATTGTCCACCAGCTTTGAGAATATTACCCTCTGAAGTGTAACACCCCATCTCCACCCCAAACAGTACATTTTTTGTAGTATACTCCTCAGCACTGAAAAACTGTCTTAAATTAAAGGACTGAGAAAAATACATTTAGTCCAGCCAACCAGCCATTCTGAGAAAAAAGCCATTTAACAAAATACATAACTTAAAAAAAATAAAACTATAATAAAAATCAAATTGCTTGTTTTAATTTAAAGTACATGAATAGTGCTCCAATTGGAAGAAAAAAAATGGCACAAGGTAAGGAAAAGGTACCCAGATGCTCAGGAATTCATCAAAGCTATATAGATTTGGTTGAACAGTTTAAGACCAGATTTCTTGTCTTAAGAGAAGGTGTGTGTGCTTGTGTGTCCTGGAGTGGAGTAGATAGACTTCTGCACTGAATGTCTCCCCCCAACACAAACACAGACACACACATACACACACACACACAAAATGGCTAACAACAGTAAAGAATTACAGTCAGGGAAACATACCCACATCAAGGCTGATGCATGCATCTCCCATGTTAATGTCACCGCATTTCTGATGCTGGAGGAGTTGGTAACAGCAGGTACACCATAAACCCCAAAGAATAACCATGCATAGTGATGGCCATTTGGGCACATCTGCGTAACTGTTTTTTATAACAGGAATAAGGCCAAAAGATACGGACAGATTTTAAATATTGCTCTTAGAAACAGAAACTTTCTAGAATAAGTGGTTTTGTGTTAGCATGCATTTTCTGAAGGATATAAAGTCTAAAACTCAAATGTATGTCATTATTTAGTGACTTTAATCCTCAACGATTTGCCAGAAAACCAAAAATTTTATGCAGAACAGAGACCCATCCCACTGCATTGAAGTTTGTGATGATGGAAGGCAAAGTGCCTGTTCCAGAAAACAGTATGTAATGTAAACTGAAAGGACTAGTACACTCATGATGCCCTGTTCTAAGGGAAGAGCAGTTCAAGGTCAAACCTAAAACTTGATTTCATTTTGCATACTTGCAAGACACTTATGCAATCTTTTTATATTTCTCACTGTACAAGGTCACACAGCATGTCGGGTTCATGTCAGCTGTAAAGCATCTTTTTTTTTTTCAAAGAGTGTGTTTTATAAGTAGCTAAACATGCAAAGGCACAGAGTCTCTATCTGGCAGCACTGCTTCTGTGACTGACAACCACCTCACACACAAGAATGGTGTTGCTGAAAAGACAAATGTCAGTCATGTGGTGTAGTAATGCTCCTCACTCATAAACCCAGATACCCAAGGGCCAGTGACGTCTCTCAACTATCCAGATTTTTGTAGAATGTCCAGATTGTTGCCTCATATTTTTTGTTTGTTCTGCATAACATTTTTGGTTTTCTGACAAATTGTTGAGGATTAAAGTCACTAAATAAAGACATACATTTGAGTTTTAGACTTTATATCTTTCAGAAAATCCATGCTAACACAAAACCTCTTATTCTAGAAAGTTTCCAAGTTTTTAAGAGCAATATTTAAAATCTGTCCTTATCTTTGGGCCTTTGTCCCTCCATTAATTTAGGCTTTTTCCAGATTTCTTGCACTAAGAGTTTGACAGCTATCCCCAGTTAGCCTTTCTAAAGTGAAATATTCAGTACATTTTTAAGGTGGCAACCCTAATGAGATGCTGACTTCAGTTTGTGGGATGGCAATGGTGTAGGTTTTAGCCTTGATCATGCCTCAGCTGACGTGGGTTTGACTACCAACTGGGGTTGAAGGTTTCTTAATGGTTAAGGTGTTAACCTCACAGACACAAGATACAGGGTTTCATTCTCACCTTTGGTAACTGTCTAGTTATTGGCTAGGCATGTAATATTCTGTAGAATGACTGCTAATATTTCTTGGGGTTGTGGTTGGCATAACTGTTAAAGTGTTAACCTCACAGACACAAGGAACAGGGTTTGTTTCTCGCCTTTGAGGGGAAACTGTCTAGGCTTTAAATGGCTCACAAGGGCAGCTAGCATGCTACTTAAAAAGGATTGGGAGTTGGCATAACAGTTAAGATATTTACCTCATAAACACAAAGTACAATGTTTGATTTTCACCTTTGAGGGAAATCGGCTATGCTTACAATGACTCACATGGGCAGCTATCCTAGCACTTACTTTAGAGGGGTGGGTTTGGCATAACAGTTAAGGTCTTCACCACATATGCACAAGATATAGGGCTTGGTTCTGGCCACAGGTTATTAGTCTTAAAATGGGGTCTCATGACAGTTAGCCTAGTATTCATCTATGAACTTATGAACCAAGCCCAGGTGGGGTGCCAGCTAGAGAAATGGAAGTGAATGGCCAAAGCAAGATAGGCTATCCTCAGGAGAACAAACGTATGCTCAGATAAGAAAGCAAGCACCTTCCTGTGGGGGCCAGAGACAGCTTTTAATAGAATTAATTCCTTTAAGGGCTGTATAGTCCCCTAAAACAAACTCTTTGACCACATGTGCTTCATTCTTTGCTTCAGTACTTGTAGTAACTGAGAAGGACAATCGTTCAAGTAATCTGGGATCCGAGGCAACAAGTTAAAATCCCAAACACAAGAACGGCTCACTGTGCTACATTTACTTGGTGGTTCAGTGCTGCTGACTGCATCCCCCAAAAAATGATATGCAAAGGGAAGAGCTCAAGATAACTTTTTGATGTTTGGCTGCCCTGGGTAACTATATACTTACTGACTCAAGGTTGTTCCACACCAAATCAGAAGACCCAGTACAGTCAGTAATACAATTCATTTTACAGCTGCAACACTGTAACTGCAGTGGTGGTGCTGCGGTAGCATTGTCGCCTCACAGTAAGACGTTGTCCTGTTTGATTCTTAGCTAATGCGTCTTCTGTGTGGAGACATGCGTGAATGGGCATACCTTCGTTGAAGATTGTGCGTAAGGGCTGGCAATTCGGTACATAAAAATCTACTGCCAATCATTAGCGGACCGGAGTTCCACTGTGGCGACCCCTAACCGGGAAAAGCCAAAAGATACAACAACAACAACAACAACACTGTACTAGTACAAAACATAAGACATGTTACATATATTCCATATGTATACCTAAGAGGAATGAGAGAGTGATACACTCACATATAACTGATATACAGTAGTGTCAAGGGGACTGTCAAGGGGACTATATAGACTGAGAATGAGAAAAAAACCTACTTATCTAAATCTGATGTTGCATTGCTCCAATGTACAGGCAGAGGCCGATGTTTCCTGCTCATCAGTACAGTACACCTTGCAGTATATATCTAACTGTACTTGTGCACTTATTTGATCAGGAGGAAGGTGAAGGAGCTGTAAAATACAAAAGATTTGCCTTATCAGTTCAGTATGAGGAGACTTCATGGATATTGGGGGAAAAACTGTTTTGGAGGTGGTAGCACAGCTCTAAGGGTCATATGACATGGAGTCAGTGACACTGGCAGACATCTGCCAGGTCTTTGCAGACAAAGGAAGGCCCTTGAAAAATCCACTACAACTAACAAACACATTTATGCAGATATTGTTTACTATAATGTACAGTCTACATTCTTCTTCTTCTTCTCCAACCAGGTAAAAACCTGCTGGGCTTAAAGCCAAATTACATATCTTGGAAAAAAAAAACAACTGTACAGAATGGGCACAATTCTACAATCAGAAATCAAAGTAAAACTGCCAGCTGCTGCATATATCAAACCTGATTACAACTCTTTGCCACTCTTCTTTCTGAATGCATTTTTAAAATGTGCCTCCATAAAACAATAAAAGAATATTTACTGAATTAAAAAAAGAGAAAATGCCTGCAGACTCACTGCAGAAGTCAAGCCAGCCACAATTTCCCAACCAGCTCATTTCAAACGTTCAGAGCATTCTGTATTATAAAAAGGAATTAACCCTGATTAGCAAACTTAAATAAAGCACTACCAAACTAAAGGAACAAATAAATCAATCTTACAAAGTATAATGATGCACATCTTGTGCCCAAAAGTGTGGTACAAAATGGTATAAGAATAAACTAACATGGAAATTCTATGCATAAGAAAGAAACTGCAGCATTTCTATGGTTACCAATGAAAAAAATATTTGTTTGGTTGTTAACTTATTTGCTTGTTGCTCAGAAGTCCAGCTGGATAGATAAGAGACACTAGTTACAGTGGCTGATCAGGAAGAAAAACAATGCATTTAATAACAGACAGTCCACAATACAGTAGAGAGTTGATTATTCAATCATCGATTCTCCAAAATGTCAGTTATCAGAACCAGCCTTCCAAAGTTTTTGGGTAGGAAAAATGATAAAGTCTGAATATGTGAACATTATACATATTCACCTGAGCATGTTTTTTTGAGCTTGTAGCCAGCTTGTGTGTGAAAAATATTCTTTACTCCCCACTGAAATTGCTGAATGGTTAAAAAGTGTATTCCTGCGTGCAGAAAAGTTAGAAGGTTTTTTATCAGGTTCAGTTATATGTTTGATTATCCAGTTTGATTTATCTGAACTACCCTTGGTCCCAATTAGTTTGGATAATCGACTCTCTACTGTATAAGTATAACTCACCAGACCTCAGAAATGAGTCACATACTCAGTCTCTTACTTTTAACCACTGTGGGCCCCCCTCCCCCAATTCAAACTGGCAGACCAATCTCAGATATGTTTTGAACACCAGAATGTTAGGCACGTCAGCCTGATGCAGTGAACTGGGTAATTAATTCTGCATGAATAAAGTCTCCTCTGTGACTAACTGCAGAATAATTAAAAGTTAACTATACATCTCCACCTACACATCCTACAATGCAACACATTCCAGACTGAAGTCTAGGAGAACATCTTAAAGTAGTAAAATGTCACTTGGAAAAGAGTGAACTATACTAAACCCAAGGAACATGTTAAATTGATGCCGAAGCTGCGTCAGCAAATTTACTTTTTCTGAATTCCTTTGTTAGTTTTTGTACATTTCAAGTTCTTGCTAACCTCACTTTTAATGGCACAAGAGATGTTTATTAGGTTTTTCTGTTTTTTTCCATGATAATAATAATTACAAATGTGAAGGGCAAGGATTAACAAAGGGTCCTGTAATGACTGTTGTATTATGTAACTTTGTAGCAGAAAAACATAAATCCACATAAGTAGTTTTTAAATTCTTGAGAGTGGACTACTATAGAGTGCCAGTGGTGCAGCAGTCAGCACACTCATCTTTGGTGCTGGAAGACCAGTAGGATGTGGGTTCTCTTCCACTCCAGCTGACTATCAAAAAGCGTACAAATGTTTCCTGATGCGCTAGCCAAATTTCTCCTAATGGTATAAATACCATCTTAGGTTTCTCCTGAAATGAGGCCACCCCCACTAGGATTAACCCAGTCAACAAATAAATAAAATAAAAAATAGGGACTACAACCATGTTTGCAATAAGTAGTGTGGTCCTTAACGAACATAGAAAGGATAGAGTGTGAGGTGGCATACTACTACAGTGGTTTGTTAACATTTCTTACCTGCTTAGTGTCTACTGCATTCATTACTGTTTGAACTGTCACTTTTAATGAATTCTATGTTGTTACTTAAAGAAGTAAAGATTACAAGTCCCAAGATTCACTACCATTCTGACTGACTAATCAGTGTGCTGAGATGTATCATGTAGGGGGAGTGATACTAATAACCTTTTAGAAACAAATGAGTATGAGTGGATATTAAGAATGGCAGCTGATTATCCACCAGGTTTAAATTCTGCTGTCACACTGAAACCTATTTTAACTAAAATACAGCGAAATAAATTGAATTAAATTAAATTAATATAGTTTATGAAAATGTAGTTAGGACATGAGTTTGATGTATGATATATGTATCAAAGAATTGTTTTTGAGAAATTTTTAATAGTATGAAGTTTTATGTATTACGTTTGTCACATGATTCAGGCTGCAAGTCATGTGATAGTTTTGGCTCCTATTTAAATGTATGTTTTTTAATGAAACCTGTATTAGTATTGAAAAAGGGCTTGTAACCCGAAAGCTTTACTGAACATAAAGGTGATATTTTTTCAGAGTGCGTTGTGTTTTGGATTATCTTATATTGGTTCTTCCAGCAGTTTGTGTTCGTATTTAAACCCAGATGTCAGGTGCCACCCTAATGGGAAGCAATTAAATATAAAAGTACAATGTTATACCTCCAACAAAAAAAGCAAATACACCAAAAAGCTTTTAAGCATAGTAAAGGAAAGTAGAGGTATAACCAAAAGAAGTTAGGGGACTGGAGGGAGGGTAACCAGGACTGCAACATTGAATACACTTGAGCATCTACATTTATGGTAAGCGTACACAACTGTACTATGTTCTTCGTGTTTCATTGTTGCAGTCACTACATTTGGGTAGATTCCCAAAGCTATGGTTGGGAGGAGGGTTTTAAAAAGCATTAGGACTAGCTATAAGGCCCTGCAAGACTGCAGTGTTAAAACCAGCTCTGGATTTAGAGAAAATTGGCATATGATAATGCTTGGTGAAAGTATGTATAGAACTCCAGGTAGCAGCTTCTAGGATGTCCCTGGTAGGGACGCCTCTGAGAAAGGCTGGTGGAGTGAGGTCTGATCCCCTGGGGGATAGGTTTTCCATGGTGCTTATAGCAGACATGAATGCAATGGTCTATCCATTTAAAAATAGTTTGCTTTGAAATAGCCTTCCCCTCTGCCCCTGCAGCAAATGCCACCAGCAGTTGTTCAGATTTCCTTTGAGGTTTAGTCCTGTCCAAGTAAAATCTAAGTTGTCTGTGCACATCTAAGGAATGCAGTATCCGCTCCCCTATGTTCTGTGGATTAGGAGAGAAGGTTGGCAAATGAATGGACTGATTAAGAGCCACACTGAATACCACCTTGGGCATGAAGGATAGATTAGTTCTGAGGGACACTCTGTCCACATGAAAGATGATGAAAGGCTCCACTGCCATAAGGGCCTGTAACTCAGATACCCTTCTAGCTGAAGTGATTGCTACAAGGAAAGCTGTTTTCCAAGAAAGAAATTTTAAGTCCGCAATGGCAGCTGGCTCGAAAGGAGGTAGAGTGAGTTTCTCCAAAACAAAGTGAAGGTCCCAGACTAAGGTTGGAGCTCTCCTGGGTGGTCTCAAATTTCTGGCCCCTCTGAGGAACTGCTTGAGCAGTGGATGAGAGAAGAGGGGAGGTTCTGTGTTATAATGAGCGGAAATGGCTGAGGCGTGGATTTTAATGGAGGAAAAAGACAAGCCCTTGTGAAGTATCTCAGTTATGTATTGTAAAATCTGAGGTAAATTGGGCACTGCTGTGCTCATCCCTTGCGATTGGTTCCAGGCACAGGATCTTTTCCATTTTTCAACAAAAGATTTTCTAGTACTAGGCCTCCTTGCCTCTAATATGATATCCACCACAGGTTTACTGAGGGATGGTGAAGGAGAGATTAGATAATTAGCCAGGCTGCAAGGTTCAGTGTTAGAAGCTGAGTGTGCAGAATCTGGTTCTCCTGCTGGGACAACAGGGAAGGAGTCTGAGGCAGGTGCCATGGGGATAACAGTGACACACTGCGCAGGAAGGGGTACCATTGTTGGCGTGGCCACTCTGGAGCAATCAAAATCATCCTTGGTGTGTTCTGTTTGATTTTTAGTAGTATTTTGGAGAGCAGAGGTGGGGGCATAAACTGATAGGTTTTTCCAGCTGAAGGACAGAGCATCGACTTTCCAGGCTTGTTTGTGGGGAGTCCTTGTGCAACATTTGTCCAATTGGTAGTTCTGGGGAGAGGCAAATAGGTCTGTATCTGGGCTCCCCCATTTGCTTGTCAACATGTTGAAAATCCTTGGTTCCAGTTTTCACTCATGTGGGTCCATGAGGTTTCTGCTTAGTCCGTCTGCCAGTGTATTTAATTTTCCAGGCAGGAATTGAGCTCGTAGGTGCACTTGGTAGCTCAAGGCTGTGTACCACAATGCCATGGCTAGTCTGCAGAGGGGGTAAGAATGTGTTCCCCCCTGCTTGTTTATGTACCACATAGCAGTGTTGTTGTCCATCTTTACCATTATTCACGACACAGGAACCCAAGACAAGGAGACAAATTAAATTGAATGAGTTTGTAGATAAAAAAGTCAGTCATAGACCACAAATAAAAAAGTCAATAGTATCAATTTAATAACCGCTAGAAAAAGACAAGCATCTTTACCATTAGTTGACCTTGAAGAATGTGGTCCTTGAAGGCTGTCAGAGCATTCTGTACAGCTAACATTTCTTTTTGATTGATATGCAGGTGCATTTGACTTGGGTTTCATTTGCCCTGAATGCACTTCTCTGCCAGGTGAGCCCCCCCATGCATAGTCTGATGCGTCTGTTGTTAGTGTTTGGGTGGCAGGGTGTGGTATGAAAGGTAGTCCCTTGTTTTGGTGGCAGGCCTCTGCCCACCAAAGGAACTGTAGGTGTAGGCAAGGTATGACAGGAATCATTGCTTCTAGATCCTGGGAATGTTGACACCATAGGCTTTTTAGATAACACTGTAGTTTCCTCATATGCAGCCTTGCATATGGAATTAGAAGAATGCAGGAGGCCATGAACCCCAAGGCTAGCAGTATTTGTCTTGCAGATAGCAGGGTTTTTGTGGCCACCTGTTTGAAGTAGGTTGTCAAATGAATTTGTTTCTCTGGCGTGAGGTAAGCCATCTGGGAAGTTGTATTCAAGCTTGCTCCCAGGAATATAACTTGTTGACAGGGTACCAGTTGAGATTTATTTTCGTTTATGGTGTACCCTAGACAGGTTAGAACCCTATGTACAAAGGCCAGATGATTCAAAAGCATATCCTGGCTTTCTGCCTGAATTAGACAATCATCCAGGTATGGGTATATTTGAATATTTCTTTGCCTGCAAAATGCAATAACTGGAGCTAGGCACTTTGTGAATACCCTGGGCGCAGTAGATAAGCCAAAGGGCAGTGCAGAGAACTGATAGTGAGTGTAGCCTGCTTTGAAGCGAAGGTATCTTCTACAAGATTCCCTGATTGGGATGTGCAGGTATGCTTCTTTTAAATCTAGTGTTGCCAACCAGGCGTCTTTGCCTAGCATAGGAAGCAACTGGTGAAGAGTCAGCATCTTGAATTTTGGAATCTCCAAAAAGGAGTTTAGAGTAGGCAGGTCCAGGATAGGATGCCATGAATTGTCTTTTCTGGGTACCAGGAAACGTCTAGAGTAGAAACCTTGTCCCTTTTCCTCTTCTGGTAGCAACTGAATAGCCCCCATGCTTAAGAGAGAAAGTACTTGTTTTTGGGTCTCTGCCCACTGATTTGGGGGTAGGTCCGGCCACCCATTTGGTGTTGGCAAAGTGTGAAAGTGAAATCTGTATCCCTGGGATACTATATTTAAAACCCATTTGTCCTGGGTAATGAGCTCCCAGTTCTTTGCATGAAGAGCAATCTTTCCCCCCAAAGGGGCAGCCAGTTGATAAGTGCTTGGAAATTTTAAAAGGAAGTCATTGAGACAGTTTACCATAGGGGGGAGTATTATTAAACCCAGGTTTGGAAGTGGAGGCCCCCCATTGCTTGGTCCTGTCTGTCTCCTGGGACTGAAACTTGGGGTTTCTGTTGTGTCTGGATTTAGCTTGAGAAGACCTGGAAGGGGCTGGAAAGGACCAATTTTTAAAGGGCCAGTGCCCACTAAATCTAGGAGCTGAACTTGTAAGAAGTCTTTAACAGTATGCATAGATTTAGCTTTACCTTCCATCTTTTTAAGAACTTCCTCAGCCTTGTTGCCAAACAGGCATTCATGACTTATTGGAGCATCCAACAATTTGGCTTTAACATGATCAAGTAAAGATTGCTCCTTAAGCCAAGCATGCCTTCTGAGCACAGACCCAGTAACAGCAGCCCTGCAAGAGGCCTCTAATGAAATCAAAACCACATTGCAAAGTATGTTTTCCAACCTGTTCAGCAGAATGCATTAAATCCTGCAATTCTTTATTTTCCACACAATCAGGAATCAACATCATTTTCTGTTTAAGCTATCCAATAACATGTTGTTGATACTTTAACATATGAAACTGGCAGTTTAAAGCCCTAATGGCCAAGGTTGCAGAAGTGTAAACCTTCTTACCCCATCTATCCAGCACCCTGGAGTTTTTATCAGAAGGGTTAGGATTTTTAGCAGTAGAAGCCTTAATGCCCTTGGGCCCCTGAGAAATAGTCTCTGGATCCACAATACGATTTTTAAAAAGGAACTTGTGTGACTCAGGGACCCTGTAGTATCTGTCAAGTTTTCTGGGAGCAGGAAGCAAGGAATCGGGGACCAAACTATATTCCGAAAAAGCATCATCAACAATGTCTAGTACAGGAGGAATAGCTAAAGGCCTATGCTGAGGCAGGAGTAAGAAATCCCTGAGCCTCTTTTCTGAATCAGAAAAATCCTGGCTTTCCCAGTGGAAATGCTCCCTTAGAGTATGTAAGGTTTCACCAAAAGGAAAATCCTCTGGAGGGGAAGCAGAGGGAATAGAGTCCTCTGCATCAGAATCCTCATAAGTAGTTAAAGGCAAATTCAGATCATCAGAAGAATCAGAAAAAAAAACGAATCCTGGTCAGAATATTCATAAACAACTTCAGTCCTAGGCCTCTTAGAAGGGGGGGGGTTTGGCTACCCTTGATTAGCGTTATTAGAGCTTCAGCCATTCTTATCATTTGTTTTATAGGCATAGAGGCCTGAACATGTGGCCTGGACGTAGTTGTTTTAGGCATGGTTTGAGATTTAGGCCTAAATGAAGAAGGAGGCCTCGGTTTAATATGCAAGTCCGTAGGCCTGAATACACCCTCAGAAGCGGCTCCAGACCCATCCAATGTAGAGACATCCACGGGTTGCATAGTTGAAGCATCTCACGGCATACTGGACTCTGAATGGCCTCTGAATGGGTCCCAGTAGAGGCCTGCGAATCAGAAGTAGCATTTATCAGGGGCTGCAAAAGTGCCTCACTGAGTACCGGCGAACTGGCGAGTGGCTTAGGAGAAGCGTCGTTGGCAGTTCTGGACCTCAGCAGCCTGTCTCTGTCTTTATCTTTGCATTTTTTTGGAATCCTGGTAATCGGATGGCTAACCGATGACATTTCTGGATAATTAAACTGAGAACCGAAATATTTAGAGGCGAAAATATACCGACGACACATAGTGCACTGAATAAAGCACAAAACCGACAGCAAGGTACATCGTGATCTGGGCCTAGGCAAGGAATACAGTACGAATGAAAATCTTTATGAGGTATTTGCTTTCCACAAGTAATGCAATTATTAACTTTTACTGACATCGGTAAGGAGCAAGAAAATGTTTCCCCAACGGGGTACTTAGCTTTAGTTGAAGACTTCAGTTCTGAAACTCGAAAACGAAAATTTCAGGAGTTGGCCGACCAGCACTTGCGAACTGCTTCTGCTTTGGGCACCGCATGGCAAGAAAGACTGGGGTAATGCCGTCGGCTGCATGTTTTATACCCTTGATGACCTGACGTCATGGAAGAAGGGACAGCAACCGACGCAGGACCCAAGACTTTGTTAATCAGGCCGATTGAGGGCTACCTACAAGCAGATAAACACGAAGAACATCGTACTTGGTAAGGGGGACTGGAGTAGTAGGAGTCTGAATTAGATACTTTTGTTGCTGTATCATAACTCAGTGTAAGTGGCCTCATTTGTGTGAGCCTTAACTGTGTTTCTATAAACTACAACTGACTAGCGAGCATTGTAGAAGCACAGCATGTGGACCGTCACAAGCCTGTTACATTCACTTGCTAAATAGTAAAATCCAGTCAAACAAATGCAGAAATAAATAAAGAAAAATAAATAAAATAAATTGTAGATACTCTGCGATATTTGTATTTGTCTTTTGATAACAATGTATATGGATTGATCCAAATTGCACTTCACTGATGACCTAAGAGGTGAATAAAACAGCAAGGCAAATCAAGATACAATATAGAACGAGAACATCTTAAATGTAAAATGAAAGTAATAAATAAAGCAAATCAAGTGGCAGAGATCAAGAAAATGATACAAATTAAACATATACACTAATCAAGTGAGTGGAGATTAGGCATAAATGGGCTACAGTTACAAGCTAGCAATGCAAAGGCATAATTAGTGATGTGATGTCTGGAACAGCATTTAGTTACTTTATGTAGATGTGATGTTGGTTCAATATCAAATACAACAAAGATGTTACAGTATGTGAGAAATCAGACTCTGGAATATAGTGCCACTGACTAAAAACATTTTTAACTTGGAGGTACACAGCAGCAGCTGTGGAACTGCAGAGAATCCAACTTCTAGCAGTCTAAAATATAGAAAGGACATGAACACCTACTGCAGAGTGGTTAAAAAGTACAGTTGTGTACACTTAACCATAAATGTAGATGTTCAAGTGTATTCACTGTTGCAGTCATTACATTTTGGTAATCTGCTGGCAGGTTGCCCTCAGTTGGCCTGACTAACAAAGTCTTGGGTCCTGCGTCGGTTGCTGTCTCCTCTTCCATGATGTCAGGTCGTCAGGGGTATAAAACATGCAGCCGACACCATTTTATTCAGTTTTTCTTGCCCCAGATGTCAGGTGCCCTCCAAATGGGGAGCAAAAATATATATGTAAATAAACTGTAAATATATAAATGCACTTTTAGAAACATAAACTTTACCTTCAACTAAAAGCAAATACACCATAGGTTCATAGGTTCATACTAGGCTATCTGCCCTAGGGCATTTATAAGCCTAGCCAGAATGTGTTTGGCTTTCGCCACCCATTTTAAATTTATTTTGCTATGCCCTTTTTCGAGGTTAGTATACTGTGCCTCTGTCTAACAGTGACACAGAAGTGATACCCGGGGTAAACCTACGATCTCCCATCCACTCATCAAGATTCCTCTTGAAGAGTCAATGAGGGACTCTGCCTAACCTGGACTGGGATTTTATTCCAGAGTGAAGGGAGCCTCTGGGTTATGAATCTGTCCCTCCAGCATGTCCTATTTATTTCAGTGCTGAGGTTCAAGTCTCTCGAGCACGTAGCTCGATGGGATTTGGATTTTCTGAGGTGCAGCATGTCCATTAATTCCAGGTTGGACATGGCTTTATACGTCAGGCACAGATCGCCTCTGAACAGGCGGTATGCCACTGAGTAGAGCTGGAGTTTCTTTAACCGGGCAGCATATGGCATCTGTTTGAGCCCTTTGATCCTCTTGGTGAGGTACTTTTGGGGTCTTTCCAGTTGCTGCAGGTGTCTGGTAAGGTACATCCCAAAAGGGGCATTGTACTCAATTATGGGCCTGATGAGGGATGAGTAAAGAGGCACGATGACCTCCCCTGATCTAGATGTGAATCCCTTCATGATTAGGTGGGCTATATAAAATGTTTTTCTAACCACTTTGACCACGTGGTTGTCAAATGAGAGATTGCTATCAACTTGGGTCCCCAGGTCCCTAATTACTTCTTCTGTATTTAATGGATTACCACCTATGTGGTAATTTGTGGGCACTTTGTTTTGCCAAAGGGATGACTATACACTTTCTGGCATTTAGCTTGAGGCCATGGCTCTGGCACCAGTTGTCTGTTTCTATGAGGCCCTTTTGGAGGATGCTTGTGTCGGCTGGAGAGTCGATTATGGCGCTCAGTTTGCAGTCATCTGCGAACCTGGTCAGCCACAGTCCTTCCATGTTGGCCTGTACCTCCGAGAAATATATACTGAACAAGAGAGGTCCCAGGACTGAGCCTTGTGGGACACCACTTGTAACTGGTTTGGAGTCTGACATGGCTCCAGCAATTCTAACCATGTGGGTTCTGTCCTTGAGCCAGTTTGCAATCCATCTAGTGACATAGGGGTTTATATTTAAGCTGGTGAGCTTATCTATAATATAACCACAGAGGCTTTTGAGTATAGTGAAGGAAAGAAAAGGTATAGAATGGGGTATGGTGGGTGGGTAACCCAGACTGCAACAGTGAATACACTGGAACATCTACATTTATGGTAAGTGTACACAACTGTACTATGTTCTTCGTGTTTCACTGTTGCAGTCATTACATTTGGGTAGAATCCCAAAGCTATGGATGGGAGGATGGAACTAAACAGCATTAGGAGCGGCTATAAGGTCCTGCAGGACTGCAGTGGCAAAGCCTGCCCTGGATTTAGAGGAGAGAGGTAAATGATAATGCTTTGTGAAGGTATGAACAAAGCTCCACGTAGCAGCTTCTAGAATGTCTTTGGTTGGGACCCCTCTGAGAAAAGCTGCTGAAGTAGAGGCAGCCCTGTTGGAATGTGATCTGATCCCCCTGGACACAGGTTTACCATGGTGCAAATAGCAGAAACGAATGCAGTGGCTTATCCATTTAGAAATATTCTGCCATTGGTAAGGAACAAGAAAAAATGTCCCCAACAAGCTTTAGTTGAAGACTTCGGTTCTGAAACTCGAATACAAAAATGTCAGGAGTCGGCCGACCGGCACTTGCGAACTGCTTCTGCTTCAGGCACCGCATGGCAAGAAAGACTGAATAAAATGGCATCAGCTGCATATTTTATACCCCTGACAACCTGACGTCATGGAAGAGGAGACAGCAACTGATGCAGGACCCAAGACTTTGTTATTCAGGCCGACTGAGGGCAACCTGCCAGCAGATTACCCAAACGTAATGAGGGCAACCTGCCAGCAGATTACCCAAACGTAATGACTCCAACAGTGAAACACAAAGAACATCAATTTATCTATAATAAATGCTATAAACCAAATAATTTTTGCAACCACCTCTGAGGAAACAGACTTTTCTATCTGCATTTTTAGGTTTACTCTAAGCTTTATTTTTCGTTAGCCTACATACAAGGCAGTAGATGAGAAAGGCAAAGTAATCATGGATTGTTGACTTGTGAGCTCTGGCCAAATGTACTGCAGCGCTTGTTCACAAGATTTGAAGGCTAAATACACTTGCACACCTTGTTTAGCAGTGTTTGAAGTCTCTAACTGTTTGACAGTGAAGGGGTTGCAATAATGCATGGGATATTTTCTAATGAAAGGATAAAAAAAATCCTTACCCAGAAGGGTTCTGGCCTCAAGTGAGAGGAAGTGAGAGCTGGTACGTGAGGTACCCAGCTAAGCACCGAAGCAGTTTTGAATGACACCTAGTAGTCAATAAAGCAAACAGTGGGGGGGGGGCTTCATTCTGGGGGCAAACACTTATTCAGAATGTTAAGATCAGCACTTAAGCTAAGGGTGGAAGCTGTCCCCAGAGAGCAGTGAAGGCTGAGATAATCTGCTTACAAAATAGCTTGCAGCTCAAACCCTGAAACTATAAAATCAAAGGGCACAAAGTACATCTTTTTTTAAATATCAGAATGAACATGTTTACATTGGGAGCTTGAAGTCCAATATAAAATTCTAAATAATCTGTTTTAATAGGTAGTGGTTGACCAGGTAATGCAGTCAGTTTCCTATTGAGGTGCAGGTGGGATAATGATGTAGACTGCCTCAGAAAAAGCAAGGAATAAACCTCCATTAATGATGTTATTTTATATAAATATTTTTTTTTTAGAAATCAACCTCCCCTTATGATTATGTTGTTTAACTCAGTTGATTGTAGTTTGCCTACTCAAAGCTCCTACCCAATGTTTCCTGACATTTTTCTCTAGTGTCTTTGGACTGTTACCCTGGTGTTTAACTCTTTCCAGGCCAAGGCCACTATGACAACAGTGCTTCTCTATGAGAGCCATATACATGAATCTGGGAGTTGCTACTAATACTAGCTGAGGCAGGATTGCATTTATTGTTAGGACTGAACTGTGAGACATGGTGAATGGAAGCATTCGACCCACTGGCCAAAGACACTTGCACCACCTTGTCGATTGTTCTCTCAATCTCACAGTCACAATGAAGTTCCCACAAGGCTTGCTTCATCAAATCATCACAAACCCTCTCCAGCAGAAGTAGAGCAGACAGAGTCTCATCAATCCTTTGCCACCCCTCCCCAACAGTCCCAGCAGGCACTTCTGCTTCTAATCAAACAGGGGTTGAAGTCAGGTCTTTATCTCTCTGCACAGCAGTATAAATGATTCAGTGAGGGAACATAGAGTTGTCAAAGTACTTGGGCCAGACTAAAATTGATGCTTAACATCTCATAGTAATCCATAAGCTGAAGGTGTTTTACTTCACAGAAGGTAGTAAACTCTGATAATGGGGAGAGAAGTGAGAGGTAGCAGTACCTCCAATGGGCTGCAACAGCATTGGAACTGGGATAACAGGTTTCTATCATCCTCAGCCTAAGGAAAATCTCATTTTATGGAGCTCTGCAGAGACATCTTTGCAGCTATATTCAAAATGTTTTTAAGTTTCTCACTGGAATTAGATCAGATAAAATGAACTACTGATAAAGTACTGAAATTAATTAAAGGAGAATGCATTTTCACTAACTGGACTACATCCTTTTTTCTCACCAGTTTTTCAAATGTATTGTACTACATTGAAGAGACACTGTAATGTCTCTCACTGTTGTGTGCTAATGATCTGTACTGTAACTAGGATGCACAGTACTGAGTGCCACTCTATTTTGTGGCATCTTACTGTACAATGATCACCAAATCCCACAACACTGCACAACATATGCCAACTAGTGCCTTTAGATCAACCATCTATTACCAGCTTCCTAATACTATAGTACCTTAGGTATGTTACCAGCTTCCTAATACTACAGTACCTCAGGTATGTTACCAGCTTCCTAATACTACAGTACCTTAAGTAGTGTATTAACTGTCACATACACACTGACAACCACTTGCTATTACCACAGGTGGAGTTCATATGTGTGTACTAGGCTAATGACCACTAGGGCCTTTTCAAGCCTAGCCATTCATTCCAAATCTGACTAGTTCAGGTACCCTTAATAAATGTAAGAAGGCTTGGCAGATGAAATGTTTACAAGTAGTAGCCTGGGAGATGAACCATTTACCAGCTGCCTGTTTCCACATGCAAGAGATACAAATACTTATTGCAGCTACAGACAAACAGCTAAAATTCACCTAATATCAGTACCCATAAACACCTACAAACTGCAAGACAAACGCAAAACCTTCTTATGATGAAGAACCACAAAACCCACTTTCAAAATCACAAAGACCTCCAAAACCCTGGCACTGTAGATGTACACACCACAGCCAAACTTCAGCAACACAATGATACCCATTCCATATTCCACATACCTTCTTCTACCGTCACCAGCATCACCACAGACAAGTGTCACCAGGAAGGTGGGGCCAAGCCTTTCGGGCAAAAAGTGTCCAGTTGTCGTGGTAATGAACCTGATGTAGGTATTTGACACACAGTTGTATGACTCACAAAGCTGAGCAAAGTCAGTGTAGCAGTTAGCGACTTCTCTGATGCTAGAGTCTAATACATTACTAAGGCACTCAGTCCCTTCACTCCAGGTATAAACATGATATGGTCATTGTCCTTCTGGGTGTAAACAACTTCAGATAATTCACCTTAGATTATATATGATGGAGCTCTCTAATTATGTCTTTAAATATGGAAAGAATATAGCCTTTAGCAGTATCCTACCATTAAAAAATATGATGCCTCAATGTAAGCAAATGAAGATTGACTTAATAAATCTGCTTAGTTCTTGCTGTCACTCGGGGGGGCAATATTTGTCAGCATGAAAGCAGATGGAAGATAATCCCCACTGTTTCACCAGTAATAGTCTGCAGCTACCTCATTAAGGCTTTTGTTTACAGGCTGTGACTTTCTATATCTGCATAGTATCCTTTTTAGGCACTGTCAGTCTACTCAAGCTACCAACCCAGTAAATATAAAGTTCAAATCCAGAGATTAAATAAGAAAATGCTCTCACTAGAGGCCTTCTTAACTATGGAAAATGTGGACATTTGTGTTGTCACTGAAACAGCGTAACAGAACAGGGACATCACTCCATCCTTACCTGGCTTCTTGGCTTACTACCACTCTTTTAGGCCTATGGGTGTAGATAGCAGCAATGTTGGCACTGGCATGTTTATCTTTATCTGAAACACAATACCTTTAGACTAACCAATGAGGACAATGAATTCGAACTCCATATCCAAATATCAGCATACCACACCCTAACTACTTAATCCCATCAATATCACCTGTTAATCACAAAACATAACTTAATAAACCAAAGTCAATCTTTATTAACCCAAATATTATTTTTCTTGTGGACTTTAACTACCTTTCCATATGCTGGCACACCTAGACCTCTAAAAATAAATATGCACAACACTTCTTTGAATTTATCAATGAAAACTCCCTTGACCATGTAATACTCACTCCCCACTATGGGTACCAAGATACTTGAACATGTCCTCAGAAACACAACCCACATTTGCTTTTTGCCCACTGTCACACCCTTAATAGTCAGATCTAACACAAAGTGGTGTAATTCACCATATGTTCACATGAACCCAGTTCAGACCAACAAAACTTCCATCCAAATATCAAGCTTTCGCCAAGGCCAATCTCCTTCAGCTCACTGAGGCCTTGAGAAGATTCAACTTGTTAGATACCCCTTGCTAATCCTATTGCAAATACTGCACATATACCCAAAGTCTGTACTCCCATATCAACTCTTGCTCATATTCCTATTTGCCACAAATACAATGCAAGGTTTAGAAATAAACCCCTCTGACAATACTCAGGTATACACTTTGCAATAAAATGAAAATCTTGCAGCACAAATTAACAGAAAAAAGTTCAGTATGTTAAAAATCAACCTCAAAAGGGTTGACAAAGAACTCTACAGCAAGATTAAATCATGCAAAGCTAATTAGAACTAAAAATTGCTAATATTAGCAAAGGATAACTACAAAAAAATCTTTAATTATGTAAAGAATCTAAGAAATAATTCCCAGTATAGCATACAACTTATCGGTAATGGCATCATCTATTCAAATCCATAAGATATAGCAAACATTATCTCATATAAATTCAGCTCCAACTTCTTTTTCTATCTGTTGCCTCCAAACTTCCAAATACAAAGCATCCATCCCTACCCATCTCAGCAATTACCTCTGAAAAGACACTAAAAGCATAACCCAGAGACCAAAGTTAATAGGCTGTTTTCTGGTACCCATGAAATAGGTCAAACCCTCCTCCTTAAACTAATCAAACACACAATCTCCACTGGATATGTACCAGAATCCTGGAGAAAAGCTATAGTAGTTTCCCTACAGAAGGAAGGCTCCACCATGGTCACCGGTAATTACAGACTTATCAAACCCACCAGCATCATTTGTAAGGTTACAGAGCACATAATCATAGACCTCAAACAGGGGCATAGCAAATCTACAACCCCTAGACCCAATCTAATTTAATTTGTAAAAAGTAAATCATGCCTACTGAACTTAGTTGATTTTTGTGAAAGACTCACTGAAACAATTGTACACAAACAGCTTACTTTTGATTAAGCTAAAGCTTTTGACACTATCCTCCACTCAAGCATTGTCATCAAACTAGTCAAAACGTAATATAAATCCTTAAGTAACCTGTTGGATTGTTGACTAGCTCACTCATGAACACCACTCTAATAGAATCATTAGTACTTGTGAACTAAGAGCCTTGTTACCAGTGAGGTACCATGGGGATATGTTTTAGGGGCCATTTCTATTTGGCATCTAGTTCTCTGATGGCAAGCCTAGGATTAAAGGCTTCTGGTTGACTATATTTATGAATGATGGCATGCTTGGCACCATCACCAGTTCCTCTGAAGACAATCAGACCCTCCAAGAGGCCCTAGCTCAGACAAACTCATGGTGTCAAGATCACAGCCTAAAGCTGAATGTCAGAAATGTAGTATTGTACAGTTTGGGAAACAATTATTCTCATACACCTACCATATAACTGACACTTCCTTAAAATCAACACTGTCATTGGAGACTTATGCACCTTTGTGGATAATGAACACTCTTTCAAACACCAAATATCCTCTGTCACTAGGAAAGCTTTCTACCTTACCCATCTGGTTACCAAGGGCATCTCCTCTATGTCAGAGAAGGCAATCATTCCCCTCTAGTCATCCCTCACCAAGTCCATACTAGAATACAACACAGCCTTGGAATGTACTTACTCAAACAGCTGACCCTACCTGAAGGTTCCTGATGGTTACTTTCTAAAAAAAAATATTGGATACGAGCTTCCTAAGTTACAAAACGCATCTAAAAACCCCTTCTCTCTTTTTCAGCTTTTATAGACACTTATTGGGTGATCTACGAATGGACAACAAAGCTATAAAGGACACACATATCCAAAAAACTTGTAAACGCAAAAATACAAGCCTGAGGGACCTTGACCTAAATCTATATTGCAACATAAATAGGACTTGTTGATGTGAGCAATATCTCTTACAAAAAGATCTTCGCTTCAGGTTCAAATTAACTTAGACAAATGGATGGGAAACCACAAATTTATATTTGGCTCCCCCAGTCCCTAGTTAAGTGTACCAGTGGGGCTGCAGTGGCCAGACTGAAAAAGACTTAGCTGGTCTATTGCCTAGTAACAGCCTGTGAATGATACATATTTGTTTAAGTTACCTTTATAAAAATAAGTACCTTCAGTGCAGCACTCTTTACGTAATGCATCCAGAATTCATATTGTGTCTATTCACTTCAAACCACAAATGAAGTGAGTTACCACCACTACAGCTCTCAATATGAAGTTATAAAGTGCTGAAGTGAACGGCCAGTGTTTATGATGAGATACTTGCCTTTCTGCCAGACCCTCTACCTTGCATGTATACAGTGAAAATAAGGTGTACCTCTCTCACTACAAAGCCACTATCTGTTTGATGCAGGCAATGTTAATCTGTTCATCCTATTAGATGCCACATACCAAATCTGGTAAGTTATACGTAAATGCTGCTGTCAGGGATTTAAAAATTGCTTAATTCATATTACTAAAAAGTAGCCACCACAGCACAGAAATTGTGGTAACCATTGTCACTAAGTTTCTTTTGCTTTTTTTAAAAAGACATCATTGGATTACAATTCTGTAAAACAATGGGTGTGCGTCAGTTGTCATATTAGGTGCTGGTATTCAAAGAGTCATACCAGCCCACAAACAGGCAATGGTGATGCAGTACGCCATTTACTTAATTACATCTGTAGGTGCCGTTTCCACTTGTTTCACAACACTGTTTACTCTTATGATTTGGCAAAACTTCGTATTCTCCAACACTGTCAGTAAAAGTGACATTCGCAGAAATGTGGAAACTGCATCTTAGTAAACTTACATGAGATACGAGTTACAACCATATGCTATGCTACTGTTAAGCCCTTTTATCTGTACACTGTTTGGGTAGGCAGCAATGTTCCATGTCATGTTGGGTAACCTGCTCTCCCTTGTCTGTATGAAGTCACATTACAAGTCACAAGTAGTGAGCTCAAATCTTTTAAAGGCTAACAACATGTCAGGTGATGCAGCAAACACATGCATTATTACACAATATGTGTGCCTCAGCTGCCAGTTATATTATAAAAGGACAGGAAGTTGCAGTGATCGCCATGCTTTGCAGCAGTCTGTGGTAGACAAAATTGTACAGCTAGGGTTAGAAAACTCAGTACTACAGCATGGTGGATTATAGAAAAAAGCTGATCTGTTGGCCGTGCCACTGTCACTGGGGACAGAAAACTAAAGTCTACAAGAATACTCTTGTCAAGGCTCTGGAATTTACTCTGCTTCCAGCCTCTGTATCCAATATGACGAAACTGGGTATCTTTGCATTATGCAACTTAGATCATCCTGTTAGAAATCCTGTCGTTGCTGTAGGGGAAATCTCTTGAAAGAGTAGAGCAGCCATATTTTTATGAGACTGTGCAATTAGACAAATAAATTCCTGTCCTGTCTGGAAGGTTTGAGGGTATATTTATAAAACATGAAAAAAGTATATTCAGCAACATTAAGTTGCACTTTTATCAAGCAGGATTTATGTAAACCTACCGACTCTGATGGGTTCTGGTTAAAAATGAGGGGGGCCCTAAATGCAAGTCTGGAAGCTGCAAGACTAAATGTTATGATTCTGAGGAACATACAAAAACTCCTTGGTTGTGTTACTCCGCAGTACTCCCCCTACACCAATGTTCAGTATTTATAAGCAGAAAGTGTGTGGGGATGACTGCCTCCACATGCAGGGTACTGTACAATATGTTTTGCTACTTGCCCTACTTAAGTGAAATCACATTTTACTTTGCAGTTACATTTGCAGTAACTGTTGTTGCACTTTCAACATGACAGCAGCTGCACACTGCAGGTAGCAGCTCACTGTAACTAGTGTCTGGCACAGACAGGGCCTGAATACACCAGATTACAAGTCACCATTTAAAACCTGAGGCTGGAGAGTCACTGCAGTGTTCACAAAGGGTGACATGCTGATTATAAAGGACTTCACACTTTCCCACTACACAAGCTGACCTGAAAAAGCTTTTTATGAGGCTTTTCTGAGTCTAGTATACAAAATGTTGAAATTCTGCTGTAAGCAGGGTGGACTGAATTCACTAGAAATGAAACATACTAACAGGGGAGAAACTTTTAGTAAATAATGAAAGCCATTATTTGCATTTATATGTCACATTCTGAACCACCATAGATTTCCTCAAACACGAGGTAGGCAAAGTCGACTGCTCTAACACTGCACCATCTTCACACACCAGTCTCACCAAATGACACACCTACAGCTGGTCTTGCAAGCATATTCATTTCTACAAGCCCATGTGGCATACAGAAAAAAAACATATCCACAGGCAATCTTTTGTGAGAAATGAATGACACCCTGAAAACAAATAATCCACTAACATTTGGAGAGCTGCCCCTAGCAAATGACCAGAAAATCTCAGCCTTAACTGGTAAGGCTGCAGATGCAACACAGATGGTCAGATATACACATACAACACAGATGGTCAGATATACACATATGCACACAGGGAAAGACAACCAATCATGCTGTATGCCATGGTGTAGGCATGTAGAATACAAAGAAAGATGCATGGTGGCTACTAGGACTGCAAAAAACTCTGCATATAACAGACAGTCAAACAGAGTGGTTGATACAAGTACAGCCCTGGCTGGTAAAGATCCACAGGAGAAGCTCCCCAAATCAGTGTCTAAATTTCCACAGTCATCAAGATGGACCAGTCCTTGGTCAGCTTCTTTAATGCTTGTGGCCACAGCACCCCCTATCATAAATAAGGGTGCAGTATCAAGACCTGTGACAAAGACAGAAATAAACTTAAAAAGTTTATATTTCTTATACCTGGTTACTCATATTTAAAACTAGAGTTTAGAATCAACCGAATGGTTGCATTACTTTGAGATGACTGGAAGGTCTTGTTGAGGATGTAAGGTCACTGTTCCTTAAATTCACAGAGATTTTATTTCACTATATGAATGACTGCTTAAGGACACCACAAATCTGTCATGTACAACTTCCTCCAATTTCAGCAGCGAATGAAAGATGGCAAACAGGTGCAGATCAGAAAAAGGACTTTCTGGATTGCAACCAACTTTGTCTGAGCTGTCATCACTACTACTTTCAGTCATCAAAGGTGAATACTCTGTGTATTGCAATACAGAAGACATATCCCCCTACACACACACACACACACTGCTCTTCTAAGTTTTTGTTTATTTTTCAGGTTCTGGGCTGTCTGCACAAATTCACTACTTGCTGGATGCAATCATGCAGGAACTGGTAACAAGTAATCCTCTGGTTCTGTATCATAACATATACATCTCAGGCTGGGTGACAAGCCAGGGCTGGGGGGAGATCACTAAAATCACACTGTTTTCAGTTAGTTGAAACCACTTTGAGTCCGCCTGACAAACATTAGGACTGGGTCATTGTGTAGTGAACAAGAGTAGCAAAGGAACTAGCATGGGGTAACATCAACTTACACCCCTTGCATCTATACAGACAGAAGACCACGTCACTTCCCCTCTGTCTACATAACTTTGTAACACCAGGCAGATAAGACACACAAAGGGAAAAGAGCTTTACAAAGTCATCATACCAGCTGTAAAACAACTGACATCGCAAAGGGTCCCCAACACCTGAAGAAGCATAATGCCATCAAGTTTTAGGGGGGCACACATACAGCAAACTCTAGTTTACATTTTTTTTTCTTAATGAGTCAAGCCTTCAGTAGAATTAGACATCTATGCAGCAACAAGAAAGTTAAATGAGACTTATGTGCTAATCACCTCAGTCTGGGTTGCAAATCCCAAGCTTCCTGCAAACTGTACTTCTTTTTCTCACCTTTAAACTACACAATGGTTACCAAGCTATAGAGGAGGAAAAGTAGGAACAATCCTGTCTACACTGGACTAGTTCTGTCAGTTTTGCAGTCTGGATCTCCCTGGCAACAGTAGCAGTCCTTGTGTAACAGAAATGAGTACTGCATAGAAACTCTCATCTCACAAGCTATGACTTCAGCAAAGCTCTATGACTTTTTTTACATCGGATTTTGCCTTGTTCCTCCAGAATTTAGTGATTTTCTTCTGATTTTACTCAAAAAGATATATACTAGTTCAAGGGTATCTAGATTATTAAATAAATGAAACTAGTCAATGCAAAGATTTCTTGTCAATAACTAAACGAGGCATAATAAGTAAAACAAAAACAAAAAACATGTATTTCAAACAATAAGAAAGTGCTCCTCTTTCAGGCTCTCTGCTACAATTATTTTTACAGGCCACAATTATAATTTTTAATGTTCTGAGACTGAGAGGTATGGAAAGTCAGAATGACAAGTCTGACTTTTTGTACAAATTAAGAGTGAATAGATGGATGTTGCACAGTTCAAAAAAGCTCAACTTGTTGAAAGCTGAGCCCACTGAAGTCTAGCCCACTGGCATAGTGGATGTGTACCAGACTGGGAAAAAAAATCATTTTGGGTTTGACTTGAGTGCTTGGTGCAGGAGAACCAGAGAACGGAGGGAGAGAGGGAGGCAGGCTTCAATGTCCAGGGGCCAGTTCTCCTACTACAGGAGAATGGAAAGGAACTATTTTACCAGGAAACATAGTGAAGACTACAAGAAATCCCTGGTGACTGTGGGGGCTGTTGCCTGCATACAGCAGATATGCAGCAAGTAACAACACATCAGGTCAATACTGAAAGCAGTGTACCTGTCCATATGAGCACATCTTATGACATCAATGCACATGAAAAGAGGTGTGTACTGCCTGCAGGAGGATGCCCACCTGACCATCTACTTTCCCTTTCTATGACACAAGGTAAGTGGAACAAGAAAATAAGGAGTCAGGTAGGATGTCAAGGAAGGATTACAGTAAGACAGGTGGTCACAGATAGTGGGACAACAAAGTGGCTAAAAAGCTTTATAAGCCATATATTTTGGAAACAGGTTTCACTTGCTATCTTCTTGAAGCTGTAATTGTCTTTGAATCGTATAAAGTAAGGACTGTGTGTGTTTGGGGGAACACTGTCTCATGTAGGAGTGGCAAGAGGACTAATAATGCTTTTCTCCTTTCTCTGTATAGAAAATATTTCCCTTAAATACAGTCCTTCATTTAAGCACATTTTGACAAAGGAAGTTTCATTGTTCATCCTGTATCACAACAAATACCAACACTGACTCCTGTTCAGTGTTTTAAACATTACACAGCTATCGTTCATTAATTGTGGACAATGCAGTTATCTTTCATTAGTTAATTGGAATGTTTTGGATATTACATTTTCTTACACTTGTCTCCACTTTTTTGAAAAGAGAAATCATTTATAAGAGCAAAATCAGTGACCTGAAATAAGTGCATTATCACCTTATGGCTGCATATACTGATGTATGTATTTTTAAACAAACCATGAAACAGCTGGGGAGGAAGAGAAGTAAAGAGGTAATACATGCTCACCTATGTCAGGGTGCATCTCCAGCTAATGTATCCTTTGTGGAGAATGGGGGCAGGGGGTCTAACAGTAGCCATCTTCTCAGAGAAGGAAGATATTTTGCGAGAAGCTATATCATTTTTATACAACTGAAATTCTTATAAATGCTTTCACTGTGTATTTACTCCAGAAGTGTTTACGCATCCACATTTGGAAGCATGCTTGACAGGTTGAACAGGAAGCAATTACAGCAACTGACCAGATTGTTAGCAAGCACCGGAGAAGGGTAAAAAGAAAGACAAGCATTTGTTACCACGTAATTTGGAAGAATTCATTGCTGTGACTTTCTGTAAGCTTTCTGCTATCACTTTTAAACTCTGGTATATCTCCTCTTCACTAAAACTGTTACATTTATACCCTGTTTCTATACTTCTAAACAGAGTTCTACAAATATTAGTAAATTGTCAGCTAGCAGGAAAAATACCACGGTGGTACAGCGGTAACGTTGTTGCCTCACAGCAAGAGGTACTCCCGTTCCATTCTTGGCTGGAGTGCGGGGAGTGCCTTCTATGTGGAGTCTGCATGTCCTTCCCACGGTTGGGTGGGCATTCGAAAGACATGCGTAAATGGCGTGTCTTCGTTGAAGGTTGAACGTCGAGCTGGCACCTCCGCGTTCGTGAAAATCTGCCAATCATTAGCGGACCGGAGTTCCGCTGTGGCGACCCCTAACCGGGAAAAGCCGAAAGACAACAACATCAGCTAGCAGGAGCAACAGAAGCCCCTGAAGGTTTATATATTGCTCTTTGGTAAGAGTAATCATTAGTGCTTTTGACAGACCCATGCAACACAAACAGACCAGCAGGATTCTTTTCAGGAGTGACCAACATTTTACATTTGATACAAATCACACATGATGCAATCTCATGCAGTCACAGACTATCATTTTTAAAAATTACTTTAGTGGCAAGTCCTCATCACTTTAATATGAAGACTGACAGAACCAAGAAGCAAACTAAGTAATAACTACACTGCAGTTACTATCAGTGTTGTATAGCAGTGTACATGTACGTTAGCAGTACTTAGAAAGTAACAGTTCGAAAATGATCGTTTTTATTCTCAGAACTACAGTTACAGTTCCAAGTCCTTTCCTGGGACACATATGCTACCTGCTTCATAAATAACTGTCAAAAAACATGGAAACCTTTGCAAAATAAAATAATCAGCCTCTGGAAACAACTAAGTGGAGTTGGTGGTGTTATATAAAATGAGAAGCGTATCTCTCAACTGTCCAGAATTTCGCAGAATGGCCTGCTCTTTGTCTCATATTTTTGGATGGTTCATCAAAAAGTGTGTGGTTTTCTGGCAAATCTTTCAGGATTCAAGTCACTAAAGAATGACACACATTTGAGTTTCAGACTTCCTTTCATTTAAAAAAGTACACGCTAATGTAAAATCTGTTATTTTATCACCATTAAGTTTATAAGAGCAATATTTCAAATCTGTACCAGATTTTGGACTTTTGTCCCACCACTCCTTGCCCTAAGAGATTGAGAGGTATGGAGAGAAGTCAGAAACAAATATAGCAATGCTATACTATAAAGAGTCAAGGTCTTAGATTATTTAGTTATGGATCTGAACATCAAAGTAAGCCTCTGGTAACCAAATAATTTCCTGGATGGCAAAGGGAGTACATTAGGGGAAACTGTTATGTAGCAATAGGCCTGGTGGGGGATAGTAGCTAGTACCGCCACAATTACCGCAGCGCTACATTAGCAACTAAACTGCTTTACTTAGGACCAAAACAAGTTGCAACAGAATATAACTAGCCATCTAAATCTCCTGAATTGAGAAGGGCATGGCCTACTGTACATATCTCAGCTCTTGCTACTGTCCTGAACTAGAATATGTCCAGATTAGCTTAAGCCTCAGACCAACCAAGGCCATATAATCTTACACTTGTTCTAATTGCAGTGACATACCTAATCTACTTTGTCATACAGAAAGGCTTTTTCCAGCTATCAGAAAGTTCACATATATTCCCCGACCTTGTTTTTTTTACATGAAGCCCCTTCAGAAATCACTTAAAAGCTGTCTGTGATGACGTATGATTCCTAGACTTTAGTCTGTTTTTTTCTGACATCAATACAGCTTCTCTGGGTGTCGAATCCAGCAAACACATCAGTGAAAAAATAAAAAGATCATCTTAATTGAGATCAAAATCCTTCTGAAGTGGGCAACACTGCTGTACTTTTCTCTCCTATTTGCTGTGATTTCTGCTCATCAAGTGGTTATTTTCTTTGCTTAATTAATAGCTTCAGACTCAGTGTTCTCTACAGTAATGTCAATGGCAGTTTTCTGAAATATACAGCTTACTAGGCCCTGAAGTTAATGAGAAGGGCATGCATATGACTTAAAAGCTGTTGTGTTCTTTTGTCATACATCACATTCCATTAACAAACTTAGCACAAGTAATTTCATGGACTTCTGATATTTTAGAACCTGTCAAGTACTCCTTTTCCAAATTACGGTGTCCTTAACAATCAATTGGTCTCACTCTCTCTCTCTCTCTCTCACTTCTTACAATTCATATTACCTGGTTATGTAATGTAAACAAGTGATAAAAAATTCCACCTTTAACAATGCATCATTGTTAATTTCTGCACAGTGGAAAAAAGCATGGCTTTATATAATAAAAAAGCATCAAAATTTAACACATATGACAAAACTATGTAAAACAAAGACAGATGGGAAGATGAATCTCTAAGCAATTATATAACTCTCTCCCTTTTAACAAAGAAAACAGTTATTTCTAAAGCAGTAATACATATTTTTAAAACTAGTAATTTTCTGATAAAAATACTAAAAAAGTAATGGAATAAAATCCAACAAAACTAAGAAGTAAACCTTTAGCAAAAGCATCAAAATGGATACAATTAAACATATAACGGCAGTAATGTAAGGTAATAAAACATGTGTCTCTTTTTTAAAACTAAAAGTAAAAGACAATGGTCTAAACTTGAGGTTAAAGTACAGATAAATAAGAGGAAATGTTACTTAGGATTTAGATGAAAGTAGAAACAAAGAGTACAGCATCCCCAGGAGACAGCAAAAGGACTGCTAAACACGACATATACAACTTTTGTGTAGTCATTAAGTGGTCTTCTTAAGATTTCACTGTGTTGTACTTCTCTGTGAGTCTTGATCATAGCTGGAAAGGATTACAGGGACCATACATACCACTTCCAGATAAGCAAATGTTCAAACAATAAAATAAAGTATGAGGGCGGACATAGACGCACGCACGCAGGCAGGCACACACACACACAAAAAGCTTACACTTAATATAAATGGCTAATTATTAATCTAATTAACAGTCTCATATCCCAGACTATACCCGCGGTGGTGGTGCTGCGGTAGCATTGTCGCCTCACAGTAAGACGCTGTCCGGTTTGATTCTCACCTAGAGCGTCTTCTGAGTGGAGACATGCGTGAATGGGCGTACCTTCATTGAAGGTTGTGCATCAGGGCTGGTAACTCGGCACGTAAACATCAACTACCAATCATTAGTGGACCGGAGTTTCACTGTGGCGACCCCTAACCGGGAAAAAGCCGAAAGACACAACATATCCCAGACTACACTTTGGAAATGTCACTTCGAATTAACACTGCTGTCTAATTAAAAGAAAGAAAGCTAAGACTTACATTATAAAAGCAAGCGCCATATGACAGATAAATGTGAAAAAAACTACTTTGAGGCAACTGGCAGCTACTAAAAACTGTGTAAAGAAATAATGGTCTCAGCAAGGAAGATGAACACTAATACTGAGGAAAAAGGAGTAGTTTTGACAGTCTGCTGAAGGAAGTGCTGGGTATCATTACTAGGTTAGGTAAAGAAAGTACTTCTTCTTCTTTCGGCTTTTCCCGGTTAGGGGTCGCCACAGCGGATCACCTGTCCGCTCATGATTGGCAGTGGAGTTTTACAGTGTCGAGTTGCTAGCCCGGCGCCCAACCTTCCACAGAAGGCACACACACACACACACACACACACACACACACACACACACACACACACACACACACCTAGGGCCAATTTAGAGTGCCCAATCCACCTGCAGCATGTCGAGCCTTGTAAAGGATCAGTCAGTCCATCTACAAACTGTATGAAGTACTTTGTTTGCATAGCCCCTATATTATTTTGTCTGCTCTGACCATTTTTATCCCTGTCAAACCTGTGATTTCTATCAAGTTTCAAAACTGCTGCAGATATATGTCTTAAAAAGGTTTGTAGCCTGTACTTCCAGTTTTCTGATATGACAGCACTGTTACTATACTTATATTAAAGATGCACTAATTCATAACAGTTTTAGCAGTGCAGGTTTGTAATGATCTTCATTTACATGAGGAAACCTTATTTACTTATTCATTCATTAACTGAAAGACATTTTCTAACAGCAACACAGGAATATAACAAAAGAGAGGTTCGATTAGAGATATTCAACAAAGTTAAATTATTAAAGTAGTGGCTGAGAGGCATTGTCAAGGAGGGCCACAAGGGCCATAAAATAGTTATAACAACAAAAAACTGAGTTAAAAGGTTTACTTCTCTAAACTATGCATACCAATATAGAAATTACAAACAGCACAGAACTGCAATCGCTTCTCACTCAGTTGTAGTGGTGTTATGAAGAAAGTGTCATACTAAATTTCGCCAAGAGATGGCACCACATGTTTTTTCTGGCAACATCCAGCTAGGTAAACTTTAGAAGTGGCAGCTTTCAGCACATTTCTGTCAAAGCAGAATATATTGTGGCTCTGTCAGCTGTGCCATTGTTGAACAAAACTAAGTCACTTCAAAATGATCTCAGAATAATCTATTAACTCATCTTCTCACACCCTACATATGGGGAGGGGGGTCCTGTATATTTTGTCGAAGGTAGATTTCAATGACAGAAGAAGGCTGTTTATAATGAAATGCTTGTCAGCTGCAGGAGATTTCAAATATAGGAAAATCAAATGCTCCTTTGGTGTGTGGTATGAACCTGGTGTTAAGCGGGTTTTGTAATGCTGAAACTTTCATATTTAGTGAACGTTTTGTTATTTAGGGTGGGATTGAGGGTTTGGGTTAGAGGCTAAGTAAAATGTGATACTTTTGGGGCTTCAGTTGTGTGATGGTATATACAAGTAATTTGTGTTTTGAGTGTTTTGTTTTGTCGTAAGGTCAGGGAAGGGGTAGGGTTGGAGGCAGCAAGATTAGGGTTACTAGACATAATGAAGTTGGTACTGAGGGAGAAGTGTGCAACAGCCATCAGGGTCTTATTTTGGAATGTATTAGATAATCAAGCTGAGGCAAGAAAAAGTTAGGGACTTTTAAATAGATATGTGTGTGTTTGTTGTGTGTATATATAAATATATACATATATATGTATATATGTATACATACACATGTGTGTGTGTGTGTGTATATATATATATATATATATATATATATATATATATATATATATATATATATATATACATATACACATTTACAAATATGTTTGTGTGTGTGTGTGTGTGTGTGTGTGTGTGTATATATATATATATATATATATATAGATATATATATATATATATATATATATATATATATATATATATATATATATATAATTTATATATAGGTATACATTCATTTGTCCGAAACACATTTCGGCGATCATACGGTTGTGCCACTTGAAATGTCGAATCACAACACTCTGAACATACCAAGATTTTGAAAATGGTAATCTCGATAACAAGATTCAACCATTTTCAAAACTGAAAAAGTTACATACAGCGTTATGCAAGGGGGCAAGCCCCCCTGTGCCCCCCATACCCCCCTACTTTAATATACAAACTCCAAGATCGCACTACAGTGAGGGAAAGGATTAATTTATCGAGATTACCATTTTCAAAGGATCCGCCTTGGATCCCAGGAACTATCATCCCATCAGTCTGACAAGCTTGATCTGCAAGGGCATGGAACGCATTATCATGGAACTTATAAACAAAGACATTGGCAACCTTCAAACACTGTTTGGATTTGTGAAGGGCCGATCTTGTCTCCTGAATCTGACTGACTTCTTCGAATCAGTCTCCAGAGCTGTGGACAAGGGTAAGGCGGTCCACACAGCCTATCTGGACCTAGCCAAGGCCTTCAACACCATCCCCCACTCTGGAATCATAGATAAACTTACTAAGTTGGGCATAAATCCCTACGTCACTCGATGGGTTGCCGACTGGCTTACTGACAGAACCCAGACTGTAAAAGTAGCCGACTCCAAATCCAGCTCCAGACAAGTGACAAGTGGAGCACCTCAGGGTTCAGTCCTGGGACCACTCTTGTTTGGCATCTACTTCTCTGAAGTACAGGGCAACACTAGGTTCTCTGGCTAACAAAGTTCGCAGGTGACTGCAAATTGGGAGCCATTATTGAATCCCCAAATGATGTGGATATTCTACAAAAGGGCCTTACAGAAACAGATGCTTGGTGCCAGAGCCATGGGCTCAAGCTTAATGCCAAGAAATGTATAGTTATCCCCTTTGGAAAAAAAAACATGTACCCATGAATTACCACATAGGTGGCAGGTCACTAAACATCGGAATTGTGATGACAGACTTAGGGACACAGGTGGACAGTGGTCTCACTTTCGATAATCACATCGCCACAACAGTCAGGAAATCCTTCTATGTGGTACACCTCATCACTAAGGGCTTTTCATCCAGAAAAAAGGAGGTCATTGTCCCACTGTACTCGTCTTTCATTAGACCCATTATAGAATATAATGCCCCGTTTGGTATGTACCTCACAAGACATCTGCAACAGCTGGAAAGGCCACAGAAATACCTCACTAAAATAATCACAGGCCTAAAGCAGATGCCATATGCTGAACGTCTAAAAAAACTCCAGCTATACTCTGTGGCATATTGTCTACTCAGAAGCAATCTCTGCTTAACATACAAGGCCATGTCAAACCCTGAGCTATTGGACATGCTCCACTTACAGAAATCCCAATCCCTCAGAGCCACACACTCCAAGGATCTAAACCTTGTCATCACAATGAACAAACATGCTGAAGGGATAGGTTCCTGACCCAGGGACTCCCCATACTCTGGAATAGACTGCCCATACATGTCAAGCAGAGTGCCTCATTGGCCCTCTTCAAAAGGAACCTTGATGATTAGATGGGAGATAGTAAATTCACCCCGGGGATCATGTCAGTCACCCTGCTAGACAGGGGTCCAGAAAAATAAATATTGTGGGAAGAAATATCCAGGGAATTGTTATGGCTAGGCTTGCATAGGCCCTAGGGCCAATAGCCTAGTACCAACCTATGAGCCTATGAACCTATAATCCCCACTATAGTGCGATCTGCACCCAAAATGCTGACTTCAAATGAGCGAATGCCAATGTGCTTTCGCTCATTTGAAAGTCGCACCTTTTTTGTTAGAAATTTTGGAGATCTGGAGGTTGTACTTTCGCACAACAGCGAATCGTTCAAGTTCCGTGTGAACAAATGAACGTATACCATATATATATATATATATATATATATATATATATATATATATATATATATTTATGGATCAGTGTCATTTCGCCAAAAAATTCTGACATAGGGTCCAAATCGCTGAAAATCCATTTGACTGAAAATAAAACTGACAGTTTATCTGCCCTTTTCCCCACTATAGTGCAATCTCGGAGTGAGAATTAAAGTAGGGGGTGTGTGGAGGGCACAGCCCCCCACAATGGGGGGTGTGGAGGGCGTAGCCCCCCACCCAGTAGAGTTTAATATTGTCTAGTATTGTTTTATATTGAGCAGTCCCTATTAAAAGGGTAAGTAAGTAGTTTATAACCTGAAAAAAAACTCAAAAACTCATTTATTTGCAGATTAGAAAGCAGACACCCACTTTCACGAAAGTGCACTTAACGGAAAGTGCACTTTCACGAAAGTCAGTTAACTGAATCACATTACAGTGGGGATAAGGAAATGTCCCCACTGTAGTGCGATCTTGGAGTTAGTATATAGAAGTAGCAGGTGTGTGGGGGGTGTAGGGGGGCTTGCCCCCTGCAAGAATTTATTCTACTTTGCCGGACACACCTCCGGTAATTATATATACTAACTCCTAGTTCACACTACAGTGGGGAAAAGGATATAGTCCCTTATCCCCACTGTACAGTGATTTGGTTAACTGACATGATTCAGTTAGCTGACTTTTGTGAAATTGCACTTTCAGTTAAGTGCACTTTCATGAAAGTGGGTGTCTGCTTTCTAATCTTCGAAGAAATTAATTTTCAAAGATTAGAAGTAGACCTGTACACACAGATATACATGTGTACGTGTGTGTGTGTGTGTGTGTGTGTGTGTGTGTGTGTGTGTGTGTGTGTGTGTGTGTGTGTGTAATTTTATACAATTCTTTGCTGTAACTGATGCCGAATGGTTGTACATGATTATTATTGCAATGATAAAGGTATTAACCATGAGAAACAAATGCACAGAATAAAGTTCCTCTGCCAAGCTCTACGGTACTGCTACCCAATGACTTTAAGGATTCGCCAGCATACAACTGAACCACTATATAAACACTGTAAGCAATGGAGCTGAATTTATACAACTACCAGGGGTCTTGTAGTAAGACATTTGTACAAAAGGAGAGATGGGAATACCAATTCTGACCATTTCTTGAAACAGACTCAAGACTGCTAACAGTGAGAAGCCCCATATAATATGAATGGGGTTGACAAGGAGCTCAGCACAGAAACAGGCCTGTACCTCCTTGATGTCAACAGATACATTTGTGGCATCATTGAATAGCACCTCAGTAGTTCAAATGATGTTCCTCACTGCACACATATCAAGTAACTGCTAAGTTGTACAAAGCATAATACCATGACCTTAATGGAAACCTTGAATCAACCAGTACCCTGCTTTATGAAAGAAAAAGGAATTCCCTCCTGATGCACTTGGGCAGAACCTTAAAAAGTACAATAATAATGTAAGTACTACCATGTCCAATAATATGACCTAAAACAGGTAAAATACTATTTGGCCACAGTATGACAAGCTATCTAGTGGTTGCCTCAAATTTGTGTCCAAAGGGTGCCCAGTTAGACACTTGAGAGTTAGCTTATGCTGATTGAAAACACTCTATTTTTCTAATCAGCAAACAAGCAGCAGGAAGGGCTACTGCATGCTAGCTAGACCTGCAGTGTTTCTTAAAATAAGGTTTATTTTTGGAAAATTAAAAAGAGATGTTGACGCTGTAGGGTTGTACATCTCCTGTAGCATCTTCATTGCACAAGCAAATAGCTGTTAAGTCGGACATTTGAGTGAAAGCACTTCTCTAAGGGACTTTGACTCTGGCAAGAAAAGACATGTGCAAGAATGTAAATATCTTGGTCTTCAATGGTTCCCCTGCCTTGCATTTAAATCTCATGTGTATCACTGACAATGTCAATAAAAATTAAAAGCCTGTTAATATAAAATAGTCTACCCCTCAGTCTTGTCATGCCATATGGCATTATCTTCAGGCTTGAATATGTCCTCCCCTTAACATCTTTAAACTCCAGCAAGATCAGCAAGACATTTCAAACCATTATCAACAGACTCTGTTGTTTTATAAATTTTACTCCTCACAAAGTGGGCAACCTAAAAAACAATCAGCTCTAAATTCTAGCCTAAGCTGCAATGTTCTTCTCACTTCTTGCCTTTAAACTCATTCATAGTATTTATTACCCACCACTTAAAATAAGCTTTTATTGTCACCCTTTGACCTACATGGTGACATAGATAACTCACTGTTACTACAAAGACTCCAGTTAGGCATGCTAATGGTAAACAATCTTTTTCTAAAATATTATGCACCTACTGAGACAATCTGTCTTCTGATATCTGCAAAAATATCCAGACCTAAATTTCCAGGATACCTGAAACACACACCTGTTCTTGTTTTACAGATAAAGGGTAACTAAAATTATCTTCTCCACCTAGAAGTTGCCCCTATTCAGCTTTATCTGTACAGAGATTTAATAGAGCAGTGGCAGTAGTGTAACAGGAAGCACAATTGCTTTTGGTGCACAAGGCTGTGGGTTCTATTCCCACACCAGGTAGACTGATTGCTGATACTACAGTGCAGCATGGGGGGGTGGGTGCTGCACTACTGAGGGTGCTTTCCTTTGGATGAGAAGTTAAACTAAGGCAGCATCTGCTTGAGTTGTTGGTAGCTCGGGTGGATGTAGAAGATCCCATGGCACCTAATGAAAACAGCAGAAGTCCTTTATTATTAAATACATAAACATAATACATACCATATTACATACACGTTTCATAAAATATTTATAGTATTTACAATCTTTATAATACAAGTATTACATATACTTATATTAAACTTTCACATTTTTAGTTCCCCCCACTCCTTTCTTCACAACCAAAATCTTACTTTTTTCAAAATCTCTGGCAATAACCATTTTCCATTATATTTTACTTCATTAATTCTTTTGTTCCATATAACTCATATCATACAAAATAATTTCTCAGCCAGTTTGTTTATGTCATTTTGTTTTCCATTTTCATAATGTCCATATTTGATCATGTCCATATTTACACATTCAATATTTTTTAATTTATTTAGATATCCTTTGTTGTATATCTCCTTCCCAATTTGAATATCCTTTTGCACTTTATAAAAACATGTTCAGTTGTTTCCAATTCTCCACAATATATACAAACGCTATATTTTATTGTTTTATATGGCATGTTTGCTTTAACTGGGAGCTTGCTTATTGACAGCCTCCATAACAATCTATACATTCTACATATTTTTTCTATTTCTTAATTCTTACTTTTACTTCTTTAGTCTTATCTTCATCTATATGTTTCCAAGGATAAACATAATACAAATTTTCCATCACAATCTCATGCCACATTCTTCTGTCTTTTTCTATCCTTCCTATATCAATTTTCCACAGTGGTATTTTTTTCTTGATATAATTTTACATCCCTACAACAAACGTTTTTGCTTCTTTTCAAACATTCCTTTATCTTTCATACCTGCTAATACTTTATACAAGTTTAGCAAAAAAAATATATATATAGTTAGGTGTATTAAACTCAACCATCCTTTGTCGTTTACGTAAAGAATACCTCTTTTAATTGGATTAAGTCTAGACCCCAAAATGAAAGTAAAAATTGCATTCATTAAATCTTTTTCCAATGTTAATGGAGTTGTGATACATTAGTATTGTAGAATTACTTAAATATGTTTTTTTTCCTTGTATGAGAGTTTAAATGTCCTCCAAAATATGCAAAGACCTCATATTTTAACTATCATATCTCTCCATTGTTGTTCTCTCAGTTGTTCAATTCCAAACTTTATTCCTAATATTTCCATTTTTGTTAAGATTAACGCCGTTTATTTATTCTGAAAGACCTAGTCCTTTGCTTTTCTTTTTATTAATAGATAATCTTAACATATTTAATTCTTTATTAAGCATTTCTATAGCTATTTCCATCCATTCTTTGTCCTTGACTACTAACACTAAGTCATCTGCATATGTAAACACAACTGGAATCACAATTCCTTCTGGCTTTTTATATTTGGCTTTCTCTAGTGTCAAGTTATCTTAGTGACTATTGCATTCATAATTAAAGCAAATAAAATGCTACTTGTTGGGCACTCTTGCTTAACATTGCTCTTTATTGTTATTATTTTGCTTAACCATCCATTGATTACCAATCTTACTTTATTTTCTTTGTACATCGATTTCAAAATGTTTATTATTATTATTTTTTGCTTATGTTATATTCTTATAAAATGTTCCACAATACTTCATGTTAGATTTTTATCAAAAGCTTTATTTATATCTTCTATTAATATGTTTAATTTCCTCTTTCTTTTTATTATGTCATCTACTAATTCTCTTATTAATATCAAGAGTTCTTGCCTTCCTCTGTTTTTAGTTCCAAAAATTATTTCAGATAACAAGTTATTTACTTTATTTACTATTCTTTTCTCTATTATTTTAATAAAAATCTTATAATCTACATTATTCAGTACTAAAGGTATCCAGTGTTTTATATCTGTTCTTTCTCCCTTTTTCCATACATATTTCATTACACCTAAACATATGTTTTCATCATTTATGCCTTTTTCAAATCATTCATTCATCATTTTTAGAAAATATTCTTTTTGCCATTCTTGCATGTTTCTGTACATTAAGAATTCAAATCCATATGTACCTGAAGCTGTTTCTGCACTTACTATTTTAAGCATGTTTTCCATTTCTACTATTGTAATCTTTTCTTCCATCCTTTTACTGTCTTCTACAGTTAGCTTATTTAATTCTTATTTATCTTTTATTGTATTGTCACCTGTTGAAAATGTTCCGATATATATATATATATATATATATATATATATATATATATATATATATATACACACACACACACACACACACACACACACATATATATATATATATATATATATATATATATATATATATCCTTTGATTATTTCCATAATCCCTTCTTGTGTGTTTACTGTGTCACCTTTCTCATTCTTTAGTTCTCTTATTACTCTTATATTTTCTTTAACCATTGTGTTTTTAAGTATGGTGCTACTACTTCTTTCTTTCCATGAAAAAAGTATCTTTGTTTAAATAATCTTTTTTTTAATTTTTTTCTTGATTAATTTCATACAATTTCCTTTCTTTTTCCATAAACTCTTCTCTGTCATCCATTACTGTTTTGAATATTTAGTTACTAATTTTTTTGTATACATCAAAATCTTGTAATCTTTTTAGCTTTTGCCATTTTAGTACTTTTTTTCTATATTTTCTTTTAGATTAATCCACCAACTTGTCCAGTCTTTATAGAATTCTTTATAAAATTCTCTCATTTTTATATGACCTTGCCATAATTATTATATTATATCTTTTGCATGTTCATTCAATTCTGACTCATTAATCCTTTTTATTCCTTTACCTATCTTTATGTAATATCTCATTGCTTGTATCTCTATCCATATGGCTAAGTTTTCTCAGAACCCTGTGGTTTTACACCCTTGATGCAATGTGGTCAAGCTATGTGAAACTATAAAATAATCAGTTTTGTTTTTTAAATTGCTTCTTTTATATGTCCATTTCTTATTTTCCCATAGATACATTTTATTATTTTTAATCATGTCTAAGATTACTGTAACATCTGCCCTTCTTTTCTTTTGTGCCTTAAATCACAATTAAAGACTCCATTGTAATTATTTGCATGTTTAAACTAACACGATCCAGTATTTTTCTAAACATGACTTCTCTTTGCTTCTGCAAAGTATATGCATAGAGTGTAATTCCTCTATAAACTTAATTTTTGTATTTTATATCTAGTATTACTATTCTTCCAATGATGACTATTGTGTAATCTAAAACATCTATACATTTTTTACATAAGATGACTACACTAGAACATTTTTCATTGCCTAAGTTCCAAATTACATTACCCATAATCCATTTATTTGTTTTCTTTCTTCTTCTGTTGTTATTCTAATATCTATAAGAGCTATAATATCCATATGTAATACCTTGCACCATTCTATTAAAGTGAAAATTTCCCCTACATTTACATTTTAAACTCATGTTTTCTTTCACTCTTTTATCTCTGGAACCTCTCTTACTTCTGGCTTTTACCCACTTGCTTTCTCTTCATCACTTAAATTACTTATTTCTGCTTCCTCATCTCCTTCTTTTCTTTTATTTCATTCATATTCTCTTTCATGTCCATTGTTACATCAATTTCACTCACTGTTTTCATTTTCTGTTTCTTCTATAGTATTTACTATAATATTTTCCTTATCCTGTTCCTGCACTAATGTTACTTCTTGTGTATGTTTCTCTAATTTAATCCATCCAAGAATGGCCTAACTTTTCACATTTTATACACTTTTGTTCACATTTCTTTGCTTCATGACCCATTTTTCCACATATAAAACATTTTTCTTATCACAGTTATTAATTAAACGATTGCCTTTACCACATAAAAACGTCTTAGGTTGTGCCCAATATCTCAGCATTCCTTTGTTCCCTTCAATATTAATTATGCTAGGTAAATTGTCAATGTTTTCATTTTGCATTTTCAGTATTACACCACATTCTCATCCTCCAGTCCATAGGCCTCTGTTATCATAGTTTCATAGTTTAGTACTAGGCTATCTGCCCTCGGACATTTGCAAGCCTAGCCCTAGAGATGTGGCTTTCGCCACTCCATGTAGTGGTACTAAGGTGTACAGAATAAATTTAGAATACTGTGCCTTTGTCTAGTAGTGACACATTGAAGACACCCTTACTTATTAAAATTAGTTTACTGTGCCTCTGTCAAGTAGCGACACAGGGGTGACCCCCGGGGTAAACCTACAATCTCCCATCCACTCGTCAAGATTTCTCTTGAAGAGAGTCAGTGAGGGGCTCTGCCTAACATGGACTGGGATTCTGTTCCAGAGTATGGGAAGCCTCTGAGTTATGAATCTGTCCCTCCAGCATGTTCTATTCATGTTTGTACTGAGGTTTAAATCTTTGGCTCTCGTGGTTCTTATGGATTTGGATTTTTTGAGGTGGAGCATGTCCATCAATTCCTGGTTGGACATGGCCTTGTACATCAGGCACAGATCACCTCTGAGCAGGCGGTATGCTACTGAATAGAGCTGGAGTTTCTTTAGCCTGGCAGCATATGACATATGTTGGAGACCCTTGACCCTCTTGGTGAGGTACTTCTGGGGTCTCTCCAGCTGTTGTAAGTGCCGGGTGAGGAACATACCAAATGGGGCATTGTACTCAATCATGGGCCTGATAAGGGAGGAGTGCAGGGGCACGATGACCTCCTTTGATCTGGATGTGAACCCCTTCATGATAAGGTGGGGAAGGTAGAAATTCTTTCTAACCACTTTGGCAACGTGGGTGTCAAATGAGAGGTCACTATCAACTTGGGTCCCCAGGTCTCTGATTACTTTTTCTGTACTCAGTGGGTTACTGTCTATGTGATAATTTGTGGGTACTTTGTTTTTCCCAAAGGGGATGACTATACATTTCTTGGCATTCAGTTTAAGGCCATGATTCCGGCACCAGTTGTCCATTTCGGTGAGGCCTTTCTGTAGGATGTATGTGTCAGCTGGTGTATCGACTATGGCGCCTAGTTTGCAGTCATCTGCGAACTTTGTCAGCCACAACCCTCCCATGTTTGCTTTCACATCTGAGAAGTAAATGCCGAACAAGAGGGGTCCCAGGACAGAGCACTGTGGGACACCACTTGTGACTCGCTTTGAGTCTGACATGGCTCCCGCAATCTTGACTTTATGGGTTCTGTTCTTTAGCCAGTTTGCAACCCATCTTGTGACATATGGATTTACATTTAAGCTGTTTAGCTTATCTATGATCCCCGAGTGGGGTATTGTGTCGAAGGCTTTAGCCAAGTCCAGGTAGGCTGTATGGACTGCCTTGACTTCATCAATGGCTCTAGTGACTGTTTCGAAAAAGTCAACCAGGTTCAAAAGGCAGGATCTGCCCTTTACAAAGCCGGACCTGGTGGGATCAAGTGTCTGTAGGTCCCCAATGTCATTGTTTATGAGTTCCATAATAATTCTTTCCATAGCTTTGCAAACCAGGCTGGTCAAGCTTATGGGGTGGTAGTTCCCAGGGTCTGTAGTGGAGCCTCCCTTGTGGAGTGGGACCACTGTTGCTGTACGCCAGTGTTCAGGTACATATCCTGTAGTAAGGCTAAGGTTAAATAACATTTTTATATGCGGGTTTAGCTCCTCTTGGAGTTCACATATCACGCAGCCGAGGATACCATTGGGTCCTAAAGATGCTGTGTTTTTTTGCTTTGCTGAGGGCGGTTCTCACCTGGACATCAGAGATGACAGGGAGGTTACATTCAGCTGGGATGAGTATTTCTTCTTTTGGAGGTGAGGGAGGGGAGAAATTTGCACTGAACCTGTCTGTCAGAATGTTGGCAATATCTGTGGGTTAGGTAAATTTTTTGTCGTTGTGTACTAACTCTGAGCATATCTGAGGGTTTCCACCCAGGTTTCTAACATAACTGAAAAATGCCTTGTGGTTATCTTTAGTGTCTTTGGCGATTTTTCTCTCAAAGTTGGTTCATTGGTCTGTACTAGGCTAATGGTCCTGGGGCCTTTACAAGCCTAGCCCATAGAAGTGACCTGGCATTGTGCTGCCTGTCATTACTTCCCAGTGCCTCTATCAAGTAGAGCCACTGGAGTGATCCCTGGGGTGAACTTTCTATTTACCATCCACTCATCAAGATTTCTCTTGAAGAGGACTAGTGAGGTGCTCTGCTTGATATGTATGGGAAGTCTATTCCAGAGCATGGGCAGTCTCTGAGTTATGAACCTGTCCCTCCAGCATGTTCTGTTGATTGTGATAATGAGGTTGACATCTATGGAGCGTGTGGTGTGGAGGCATTGGGATTTCTTCAGATGTAGCATTTCTAACAGAGCTGGGCCAGACATGGCTTTGTAGGTCAAGCAGAGATTGCCTCTTAGTAGATGATATGAGACAGAGAATAGCTGGAGTTTTTTGAGTCTGTCCATGTAGGACATGTGTTTAAGGCCTAGGATCCTCTTCATGAGGTACTCTTGGTCATAGGTTCATAGATTAGTACTAGGTAACTGCCCTTGTGGGCCATTTTAAACCTAGCCAATTACCCCATGTAAGAATCAAACCCTTGTGTCTGTAAAGTAAACACCTTAACCATTATGCCAACCTCCCACCCTTGTGGCTCGTCCAGCTGTTGTAGGTGTAGGTGTACAGTGAGGTACATGCCAAATGGGGCATTATATTCTATGATTGGTTTGATGAGGGAAGAGTAGAGAGAAATAATGACCTCTTTCTTCCTGGATGCAAAACCCTTGGTAATGAAATGTGCCACATAGAAGGACTTTCTGACCACAGTGGCAATGTGGTGGTCGAAGGAGAGGTTGCTGTCAACCTGTGTCCCCAGATCTCTTGTAACGCCTTCAGTGTTCAGGGGTCTCCCATCGATGTGGTAATTAGTCAGAACTGAGTTTTTCCCAAAGGGGATGATGACGCGTTGTTTGGCATTAAGCTTAAGGCCATGGTTTCAACACCAGTCATTGATCTCACTGAGGCCTTTCTGTAAGATGTCTGCATCACTTGGGGAGTTAATAATCTCTCCCAGCTTGCAGTCGTCTGCGAATTTGGTCAGCCAGAGTCCCTCCATGTTGGCCTGGAATTCTGAGAAGTAGATGCCAAACAGGAGAGGACCCAGGACTGATCCCACTCGTGACTGGTCGGCAGTCTGACTTGGAGTTCACTACTTTCACACTGTGTGTTCTTTCTGTGAGCCAATTTGCAACCTGCCTAACTATATAGGGGTTGATGCCTAGTTTGGTGAGTTTATCAATAATTCCTGAGTGAGGAATGGTATCAAAGGCCTTGGTCAGATCGAGGTAGGCTGTATGAACTTCCTTACTTTCATACACTGTTCTGGTGAAGATAACAGGTTGAGCAGGCATGATCTATCTTTCACATACCCAAACTGCATGGGATCTAGAGTTTGGAGATTCCCTATATCCTTGTTAATTAGGTCCATGATGATGCACTTCATAGCCTTACATATCAGACTCGTCAGGCTAATGGGGAGATAATTTCCAGGGTCTGTAGTCACTCCTCCTTTATGGAGAGGGATGACTACAGGAGTGTGCCATTCGGTAGGGGCAAAGCCTGAGGTGAGACTGTGAGTGAACAGAGCACACAGATGTGGTGCCAGTTCACTTTGTAATTCATGTAGAACACAGCCAGGGATATTGTTGGCTCCGATGAAAACTGTATCCTTGGCCTTAGACAATGCAGCTTTAACCTGTGCTGCAGTAATACAGGGCGCCTGGCATTCTTCCGGTATTGAGATTGGTCCTGCGGGGGGGGGGGGTAAAGTTTGCAGTGAATCTGTCAGCCAGTATGTTGGCAATATCTGTTGGCTCAGTATAGGAGGTACCATTGTGCAATAACTTATAGCAAATCTGGGTATTGGCATGGAGATTCCTGATACAACTAAAGAAGGCTTTGTGGTTGTTTTTAGTGTCTGCCGCAATTCTGCCTTCATAGCTGGCTTTGGAGGATTTGTTGTGGGATCTCAACTTTTTGTTGAGGCTAATAAGGGAATTTTTCCAGTCCTAGGACTTTATCTTTTTCTGCAACAGTTTCTTCCTTCTGTTGTAGGGTTTATTAATGGCAGGGGACCACCAGACTGGCTTCCTTTTTTTGGAGGAGAGTGTCTTGCTTCTGTTGGGTATGGCTAGTTCCATGCATTTATATGTTTTGCAACATGAATGAAACCTCTACATATAGATTTTAAATAAGTTTTAGATCATCTCTTTCAGTTTCAGCCCTAAATTGTATAAACACTTTTTTCTTGGCGTGTCTATTAAACGCCTGTATTACAAACAAGTTCCAAAGGCTAATGTCTTTTCTTTTGTTGTATTGATCTAACATTTTTTCCATGTATTGTGCCTCGTCAAAGTAAATGTCACACAATGTTTCCTTATTAATACAAATGAAGGCTCTTACCTCTTTGGGTTCTATCCCCAGTGGTACTATGATGCTGTCCCATGCTTCATACCTGTCTAATTCCTTTTTCACATTGTTGCCTATTATTACTTGGAATTTTCTTTTAATTTCTGTATTTTTGTTTCTTTTCTTTCACCCTCTCTCACTGTCTGTGCATACAATTTATTTGCTTCCTTCTTCTCTTCTGACTTTTCATTCTCCTGAATCCTGACCATTACCTCTACCCATAATGTTGCTTTTTCACTTTCTGGTTCACTTTGGTCAATTAATTCTTTTAAGTAGACACCCTACAACCCTTCAGACTGGAGGGTTGTGACAACAGATTCTGCTACTGAAATATCTGTCGTGAAAAGATTCAGTTGAAAAATATCTTCAGAAATCAAGAATTTCCATTCCTTCTGCCTGTTCCCTGGGGTACAGAAATATCTGTGGAGACACTTTCAGCCGAACATCCAGAACGTTCTTGCTTTTTTAACTTTTTGAGGAATAGTATAAATCACCTGCCATCTTTCCTCTAATCCTGTTATCGCCAGTGTTTTGTCTCAGTTTCCTATTAATATACTTGCACATTCTCCCTTACTGTTATATTTAAGGTCCTCTAATCCTGTTATCGCCAGTGTTTTGTCTCAGTTTCCTATTAATATACTTGCACATTCTCCCTTACTGTTATATTTAAGGTCCTCTAATCCTGTTATCGCCAGTGTTTTGTCTCAGTTTCCTATTAATATACTTGCACATTCTCCCTTACTGTTATATTTAAGGTCCTCTAATCCTGTTATCGCCAGTGTTTTGTCTCAGTTTCCTATTAATATACTTGCACATTCTCCCTTACTGTTATATTTAAGGTCCTCTAATCTTGTTATCGCCAGTGTTTTGTCTCAGTTTCCTATTAATATACTTGCACATTCTCCCTTACTGTTATATTTAAGGTCCTCTAATCTTGTTATCGCCAGTGTTTTGTCTCAGTTTCCTATTAATATACTTGCACATTCTCCCTTACTGTTATATTTAAGGTCCTTTAATCCTGTTATCGCCAGTGTTTTGTCTCAGTTTCCTATTAATATACTTGCACATTCTCCTTACTGTTATATTTAAGGTCCTCTAATCCTGTTATCGCCAGTGTTTTGTCTCAGTTTCCTATTAATATACTTGCACATTCTCCCTTACTGTTATATTTAAGGTCCTCTAATCTTGTTATCGCCAGTGTTTTGTCTCAGTTTCCTATTAATATACTTGCACATTCTCCCTTACTGTTATATTTAAGGTCCTCTAATCCTGTTATCGCCAGTGTTTTGTCTCAGTTTCCTATTAATATACTTGCACATTCTCCCTTACTGTTATATTTAAGGTCCTCTAATCCTGTTATCGCCAGTGTTTTGTCTCAGTTTCCTATTAATATACTTGCACATTCTCCCTTACTGTTATATTTAAGGTCCTCTAATCCTGTTATCGCCAGTGTTTTGTCTCAGTTTCCTATTAATATACTTGCACATTCTCCCTTACTGTTATATTTAAGGTCCTCTAATCCTGTTATCACCAGTGTTTTGTCTCAGTTTCCTATTAATATACTTGCACATTCTCCCTTACTGTTATATTTAAGGTCCTCTAATCTTGTTATCGCCAGTGTTTTGTCTCAGTTTCCTATTAATATACTTGCACATTCTCCCTTACTGTTATATTTAAGGTCCTCTAATCCTGTTATCGCCAGTGTTTTGTCTCAGTTTCCTATTAATATACTTGCACATTCTCCCTTACTGTTATATTTAAGGTCCTCTAATCCTGTTATCGCCAGTGTTTTGTCTCAGTTTCCTATTAATATACTTGCACATTCTCCCTTACTGTTATATTTAAGGTCCTCTAATCCTGTTATCGCCAGTGTTTTGTCTCAGTTTCCTATTAATATACTTGCACATTCTCCCTTACTGTTATATTTAAGGTCCTCTAATCCTGTTATCGCCAGTGTTTTGTCTCAGTTTCCTATTAATATACTTGCACATTCTCCCTTACTGTTATATTTACGGTCCTCTAATCCTGTTATCGCCAGTGTTTTGTCTCAGTTTCCTATTAATATACTTGCACATTCTCCCTTACTGTTATATTTAAGGTCCTCTAATCCTGTTATCGCCAGTGTTTTGTCTCAGTTTCCTATTAATATACTTGCACATTCTCCTTACTGTTATATTTAAGGTCCTCTAATCCTGTTATCGCCAGTGTTTTGTCTCAGTTTCCTATTAATATACTTGCACATTCTCCCTTACTGTTATATTTAAGGTCCTCTAATCCTGTTATCGCCAGTGTTTTGTCTCAGTTTCCTATTAATATACTTGCACATTCTCCCTTACTGTTATATTTACGGTCCTCTAATCCTGTTATCGCCAGTGTTTTGTCTCAGTTTCCTATTAATATACTTGCACATTCTCACTTACTGTTATATTTACGGTCCTGTAATCCTGTTATCGCCGGTGTTTTGTCTCAGTTTCCTATTAATATACTAGCACATTCTCCCTTACTGTTATATTTAAGGTCTTATACATCATAATTATTAACATCCTCTATTGCTTCTTTAGTTCCAGCTCCTTATCAGTAATGCTCTAATCTGTGGCTGTTTTATAATACTCTTAAATTTCTTGTACATACAATTCTTTTTTTCTGTATATAGCTCACCCAAATGCATATAAAAATCCCCTAATTTACTACAGTAACCTGTAGCCTGACGGTAGTAATCATCCTTTTATGTATTATATAAACTTACTACAAGTTATAGCAGTCTGGTCTACAAGAAATAAATCTCAGATAAATGTAACAGTATGGTAATTCTGCTACTGCCCCTAAGCTGAGGCTGAAAAAACGGCCCAACCAGAACCAGCCCAGTCATTTGCTTACCAATAAAATAAAATAAGCAAACAATGAAAATAAAAATCTTGTCTGCCACTTTCTGAGGGTAAGATGTAATGAGCGCACTCCTCAACTTTCATCTGAAATGTATGACAGTAAATGCATACATATTTTGAGGCAGTAAGGGTCGCCATAAAGGGCACCATGTCAGAAGTGATGTTAAACCATAAATGAAGATTACACAGCTTTACGCCTCCAGTCTGGCAGCATGCCATCATAAGGACAGCCACCTTAAGAGTGTGCTACATTACTATATAACAATGCTTTGTGCTACTTGATTTCTAAAGGTACATTTGAGTGCATACATCACTAGTGCATAACAAGCCTTCACTTAAGACCCCAGTGTTGAAAAGGCCAGGGATACTGTCAGCCAGATTACTTACTTAATTCTTACTGATCTAATCTGCACTTTATTATTACAGCATCACCCCTCACCAAGTCCTACACAATATAGCTCATAAGGGCAGTAAATCCCAATAAACGAATGCTCTGTACCATCTGCTAGAATGCATTAGAAGTTTTCAAATGGCAGCTGTGGTAGTGGTAATGGGGTTGACAATTCATAAATGGAATAGATGAAGGCTGCTTTAAGTTAATCTGAGGAACAACCGTTTTACATAAACAGCACAGGACTGTCTACATTTCTGGAATGGTACATTATTTTTTCAAATAAGTTATTCCAGGTTCATCCTAATAGTGCAACTGAGCAATGGAGGGCTCTGGTCTGCAACACTAATGGAGTGATTATTAATGCACATGCAGGATCACTGGTCAAGAAAGGGGGGGGAGCTTATATGGTCTAAGGCCTCAAAGGGGACGTTATCAGGGCTACTGCAGTCTTTAGCAACCTTCTGATGCACAGCATGGAGCTTGCAGTATCAGAAAGCACCAGCAAAACGTCTGTATCCTTGTATACAATTATATCAACAAAGGCAATATGCTGAGGCAATGCCATGGGACACAGCAAGACTAAAGTAAGGGATGTGTCGTGCAGACGGATGGTAATGGATATATGCAAATGTTATATTTGCACATGCACCTGTCTAGGGACATCTTTCTTAACAGAAAATTCTCTTTGGGCAGATACAACATTTATAACATATCTAACATTTACAAAGGTAGCACCTGATTACACTATACCCCTCCTTTTGTTTTGCTCTCCCCTGGTCTCGCATAAGTATGTGCCCTGAGTATAAATAGGAATAACAGTCATACATCTATCTAAATAGGGAATGGGAAAGTTAGGGAGCATCATTTACGGTCTACTTAGAGCTGGAACCAAAACACTGAAGGTAGCAAAATAGGACTTCACTTACTTTGTGGTTACTCTTTTTAGCACAGTGACAACACAGTAACAGCTGTTAAGTACTAATTATGTCATCAACAGATGAAAAAAGTAAACAGAACCATAACTCACACTTAAAACTATTTTTGTTTCATAGAGGAATCCCTGCCATTTCCTTTTGTCAGTCACAACTGCAATTCCTCCACAAAGAAAGGTGAGTAGTACATCACTATTTTCCAGATGCCATGACAATGGATTAACACTGCCAACTTTCCATCAAGAAGTCTGTTATTAAACTACTTTTATTCACTATTGTTTTCCAAATAAATTTAAATAACTGTAAAATAAGTCTTGACACTAAACATGCAGTGTATTCAGCAAAAATCTTCTGTAAAACAAACTGTGTTTCATTTGTTGACATTTACTTCAGTCAAGTCTTTCCTTTAACTACTATGCAAATACTGCAACTTGGCAACAACTTATAAAATATATAACCATACACTTTCTGAATAAACAAAATAAATTTAATCAGAAATCTTTTTATTATATGAATTCTGGTACCTTACCACTGCTGCCCTCAAAAGACTTAAGAGTGTGAGGTCTGCCAGCCTTATAAAAGCCATGAATTTGCAGCCAATTAATAAGCAATAAATAATCAATTCTCCTCTGGCATAGTTAAGGAAAACCTAATTACATTCGATAACCCCTTTGTAAATTATTGATTTAACTCACCAGAAGTTGGTAGTAGATTTACCTCATACTTCTTCGAAGGCGGTAGTGCTGAGATGCCAGTGTTCGCGCACTGCAGAATGTTTCCAATTCCATTTTATATATTTATTTATTGCTTGTTTGTTTGTTCAGAAGTATTGCAAGCTGCCTGCGCTATAAGGATTGCCACTTGAATTTTAGAAGTCTTTTCCTATCTGTTTGGTATTGATCTGGCATCATTTTGTCTTGAAGGGAGGGAGGGAAATTATTAAACAGATCAACAGTGGGCTGTATTGAGGTTGAATACAAAAAGTATCCATTTAACACAGAAATGTAAGGCCTTTTAACTTAAGCAGTACGCTATACTAAAACAGAAGTTAATTACTAATATCTTGCCATTTTCAGATCTGTCTAAGCTATGTGCCAGATTCCATAAGATGAGAGTAGAAGTGTGGTGGAGCTCTGCTGCAAGGTCCATGGTGCCCCCCAGTAACTTCCAGAAGTGACTCAATCCAGGAATACTTCTGGAAGTGGACAGAGTCTGTTTGAGGTACAAGTGATCACATCAGCAACTGATACCAACCTCAGTTGTGGACGGACCACCAAGAAAAGATAACGTGATTAAAAGGCATTCTGTTAGTAAACTGCATCATCTAAGCTTGATAAAGTCTGACAGGAATCAAAGCCACACAACATCCTGTAGTGTAAGAAGATATTGTCCAATCACCATAATTAAAAGCTGGACAGCAGAGAGGGGGTGCCCAACCACAGACTGTCTACACCAGTATTAATACAATATCTGAAACAGGTTCTTGATTAGTACAGACTGGTGAAGACTGACTAAACAGTACAATATGACTGATTATAATATACAACAGGTATTTTAATCCTGGCAGTTTCAAGTGGCAGAATAACCCATGTCTGTAGATTACTGTTTTGATTTTCAATAGTA